>NC_062279.1:128914220-129217250 GCF_902655055.1 Lutra lutra | reverse complement strand
ATAATAAGGAAGACATTCCAATGATCTTGTTTATTATATAAATGAAAGACCCTAGTAACTGCTGTACCAAAAATAAAATGTGAAGCCTGCTTAATAATATATATGCATATATATTCCATTCAAAGTATGATAGTGGCTTAAAATAAGTAGAAAATGAAGACAGTAAAGTGTAATTAAAATTGGGAAAATATTTTTTGAGTTTGAACCAAAAGAAATTATTTATAATTTAGATTTAAAGTATGGGGAAAAGAGATAAATGAATAGTATCTTCTATATTTTGTTGTTGAAAATTTCAGTGAACCAAATGGATGGTTTTATTATTTATGACACTAGAGAAGGAGAAGATTATAGCAGAAGCTGAGACGTACATTTCATCTGAATTATATTTAGGATGTCAGTTAAGCTTCCAAATGAAGATGCTAAACAGACAGTTTCATGTGTTTGGAGCCCAGGGCTAGAGCTAGACCCTTGATATACTAATAACACCTTTTCTTGGTCTCTATGGGTGAACAAATTATGTTTCACTCTTTTAATATTAAATCATATATTTGGCAAAATGATAGCCATTGGCATGACTACTTTTATTAACGATCGTAAAATTATTTCCTTCCTGCCTAGAAGATAACACTATCTTTAGATAAAAGAAGAAGAAAACTTAACATAAAAATATACTTGCTCAGAGATGAGAAAATTTGTCATTATAGTGGTAAAATCCTTGTGGAATTGTTAAATAAATATTAAATCACTCACTTTACTGCTTCTAAAATAATAATAACTGTGCATTTTTGTATAATCCATTCTTCTATTTTACAAGTATATGATATGTTAAATATGCACACCAATAATAAGTGTTTAAGTCAATATGATTCAATAAAGTCATTCTTATTGTATCTTTTTTCTATTTAAATGCTTTTTTGATATCATTCATAACAGGATGTTAACCTATTTTGAACATGGACAACACCATTAGTTATTATTTTCTTATCCATGCCTCTTTCATGATTTTCAGTCTTTTTCTAAGCACTGTAAAAATAAATGAGTCACCCACTCAAATACTAAAGAGATAAAATGAAGAAAAAAAAAACTATAGACAATGTGATATTTACACAACAGTTGAAACTGCAATCATCACAGAAAGAAAATAATGTTTTGACTTGTAAACTGAGAAAAAAAATAACAAGGATGTCAGCATTAAATAATAATAGATAATAGATGTCATCTTCTTACATTATCACTTTTCCAACCATAATCACAATTTAAAATGAAACTTGTGAATAAAGAGTATTTGAAGATAACATAAGCTATAATGAATATAAGACATTACAGGCAAAATGACTACATTTGTTTTTTCTAAGATTTGATCACTATTAACAAATTCTCTACTAAATTTATGGATTTAAGGAATTGGTGAAAACCATAGTTCTGAAAAAAAAATAATAATTTTGGACTGATGTACTTATGCAGCTTACCAGAAACAAAATTGAATAACTTGTATTTCCAAAAATTGTTTTTCCAAGATTAATTTTTTAAAGGACCAATGAATTATTTTTCAAAGTATTTTCTTCCATAAGAGAAAAAATGGCAAATATACATATTCTGCTACCCATTTTTTAAAGTTGACATTATGTTCTCATATGTACCATGTGCATAAGTTATGAACTTTTATCCTGCTTTACCCTTTGGTAAGGTTAAAGGTAACTAGCCATCGACTTTGTCCTAATACTCCTTAATAAATAAGGTTATTCATTAGCATTATATGGAAATAGGCAAAGGAATCCCCCAATCACCAAATACTGGTAGGAATGCAAAGTGTATTTATTGATATTTTTCCCAAATACAAGAGAGGAGTATAAGCTTAGGGGAGAAAAGGATAGGAAAAAGACAGAATACTTTGTCAGTCCTAAAATTTCACAGGATGCAATATATAACCTGAAATATTATATTGTAAAACTGAGATAGATAATTACAAATGCAGATAGACTAATACAGATATAATAAGATCTAAGGTAGAGTGGACATGGAATAATGCACACTTCCAGACAGAAGCAATACTCTACATAGTATGCTTTTTACCAGATTGAGGCCCTTTATGTCGAGAAATGCTGATGTTAGTTGACCCCAACCTGAAAGAATGATCTAAGTCAGTACTCAGTAACAACTACAAAGAAAGTAACTTGACAATAATTACAGTAACAATTTAAAATGAGAATTATAAATTTTCCAAGTAGTGTAATCACACACACCCAAATAAAACTTCATTATGATGAAAATCTTTGTATTAATTATGGCAGGTAATTGTCTTTGCTCTTGTGCCATGGGGATCTCCTCTCTTTTTTCTTTAGTTCAAGAGTTTTGCTCTTCTGATCATTTTCTGGATGTCCTGTCTTACTCTTCCATGTGCCCTTCTGCCTTGGAACGGTTGGCAATATCTTTCTGTTAATATTATCAAAAATTCTTATGTGTCTGCATAAGCATATTTCAAACTTGGCTTTTAAATACTAGTTTTTTATACTGATATGCTCTGGAGGATTTCTTTGTTCTCATTTGCCTTGAAGAAATTTTAAACATTAATTACTTATTAATAAGGAATGATTTCTCAATCAATTTTGGTTATCTTGCATCTATAAATGTCTTTAATATGAGTTGCGTTTCTTGGACAATTTGCCACAATATTTTAGCCTAATTATAATTCTGCTCTATTATACCAGTGGGTAGGATGTCATACATTTGTTCTCCTTTGGATGAAAAACAATGCCTGATCTGTGTTGGTCTTGGATATCTTACAGGTTGCACAAAATTATTGATGCCACAGTGTTTTGTTTTGTTTTGTTTTTAATGAAACATTAAATGTCCCTTCTGGACTGAAGTAGCCTTTAAGGTTTATCTTTTCACTGCAGCTTAGTGATAGTAATAATAATTTGTAAGAAAGAATTCTACCCTTGAACACACAAATCAGGAGGCATAATCAGAGGTTACTGTATTTTTTTTCTCCTCAATACTTATAAATGTGTTCAAATGATCTGACTAAAATCATGTGGTATTTTTTCTCACTTATCCAGCTTTCCTCTAGCTTCTTACAAAGATACTCTCAGATGCAAAAAAAAAAAAGTTTCAAAAATGAAAAAAATAAATAAAACACTTTGTTTTTGACAAATGACTATCCATTTCTAATTGCTAGGTTCAGACATATGGGCACATAATGTCCTACACAAAACCGAGTGCCCAATGACAGGCCAATGTTTGGCTAATAGAATAATGTAGCTGGGAATGCATCACTTTTATTTTGTGATAAAATGATTTTCAAGTCAAATATTGTTCTTACATGTGATTCTAGATTTAAAACCAAAATCAAAACAAAACAAAACAAAACAAACAAAAAACCAAAACCTTGCAAGAAATAAAGTACATCTATTCTCACATATGGGAAAACTGGATGTTGCTGATGATTCAAACTCTAGAACAAGCCTGGAATCAGTAGCATCACTGAGTACTTACAGTGACAGCAATGCTTGATATGAATGTAAGAGGAAAACCCTGTGACAGAATAGGATTGCACAGAGTTTCTACTTGAATTAATATACTTTGAGATAGACACATTTAAAAATGAGTTATTTCTCTTTTATTTAATCAGTTTTAATGTGTTTTGAGGTTAAAAGTACCTATCCCCATAGATTGAAATTGTATTAATGAAATTAAATGTAAAAATGTCTGATTTACTCATCAGTCATGGTTACTTTTTTAATTGAAGTCCAGAGACCACTGATAAATGAATTCTCAGGTTTTAGGAAAGAAAATTTTCTATTTAAGTTTTTTATATTGTTTTTTTTTAAATGATACAGGATATAATTACATTGTCCTGATAGCCACTAAATTCTCCATGAATGATCATATCTGAATTTATAAGACTTAATATATCTATAAATGACTCAAAACTATAGAAACTATATTATGTGAAAAGCTTATTGATAATTCCATGTTATAATAAATAATGGTAAAATCATTCTACTTGAAACAACTTTATGTATGATTAAAATAACTGTTTCAAAGCCATAAGTTTAAAGCTAAATTCATTTTACTCATGCCCAGAAGGCATTCACAGTTCATCACATATCTGATGAAAGCTGTCTTTGCACATTAACTATTTCATTTTTCCCAGCAACAAAACCATGAGGAAAACACACACACACTCTAGGTGTGAAAATCTTGGCATTCCAGCTGTTCTCAAAGATAAGCTTATGCACTTTTGACCTTTCAAATCATTCTAAGAGTTTTCAACCAGCTCATTTCTGCATTATTTTCTGGAAATTTTATGATATGACATTCTTATCTTCTTCATTATATGGGCCAAGATGAATAAAACTTCTGTTTTGTTTCTTTATTACATCACATGAAATAATTAACTTCTTCCAAAAATGAAAATAAAATGAATGAAAAGACAAAATAATTGATTTTGAACAACCAGACAAAAGTAAGGAAATAGCTTTATTCCCAGTGTGACTGGATCTCTTTATATCAGAATGGAATTGTTGCTTTCCTTTTTGATATTCTTTCTTTATTTTTTACATTTAATTTTTTATAGATAATGCTTCACATGATTGAATTATCCAGTGAAATTCACACTTCTCTCCCTGTGCTCCAGCAACCCTGCAATTCCCACAGATAATCATATGTTTCTCATCTGTCATACCAGAGTGTCTTAAAGAAAATTCTTCCAATTATGAATGTATGCTTACCCTGCATTTTTATACAGAATGTATATGTGTGTATACATATATACACATACATATATATAAACATATACACACACACACATATATTCCTCATGTCCTTGCTTTTCCATTTAATATATCTTGAAGTCTATTTTCATATAAGTAAACAGAGAGCTTCTTCACTGATTAGAGTAGCACATCATAATACTATTAGTTACATCGTAATGTATTTTAACATTCTCTTGCTGAAAGATAGTCATATTATTTTAATTCATTTTACTTTTGCTGTTACAAACAATGCTGCAATTAATGACTTTACTGAGAAAAGTATATGCATATGCTATTTCTCAATTTAGTCAAAGAATAAATCCATTTGTAATTTTAATACTAAAATTATAATTATAATGAAATGAATGCATCCTCCTTCCAGATGTAATAGTTCACACTCCCACAAGCTTTATAAGAGAATGCCTATTTCCCAGAAGCTACATTAACAAAACACATTGTCATTTATGTTTCAGGTCTAGATGGAGTAACAGGGACAGGATACACTTCCAGTAGCAAAAGGCCTTCTCTGGCTTTCCCAGTGTTAGCATGACCTTTGGTTTTCAATCATTTTCCTTTTAACCTACAAGAGTCTTCAATTTACATTTACACTTGAAGTGAGTTTCTTGTAGTTGGAATACAGCGGGGCTTGTTTCAGATCTCCAATTTCCACTATCAACAAACACAGAGGTACTCCAGTAGAGAGAAGGTAGTAGTGAAGGATGTTTCAGTGCAATGCTGCTTATATTGTAGTATTTGTTATATTATGTCTTGAAGAATAATATGTGATATGTATACTGTCATAGAGTAAATAGAACTGTGATTTATGGCTCACCATTTACATAACTATTTTAATATGCTACCTTCTATCCTGCTTTAATGCATTTCAAAACAAATTAATCCTATTCTCCTTTATATTTATTCTTTTTGCATTGTGGACTATGGAGGCATTGTTAGACAGAAATTATGGGTCTCTGTGTTATATTCCTGATGCTGTGTTCTCCCCTCCTTTCCTAATATTTGATCTCAGTACAAGAGTGAACATGAAGATGAAGTGGCAGATTTGTTACTTTCAGATATTTCTCATATTTGTACATATAATATTTTCGATAAACCTGGAAGGAGGGAATGAAATCTAGTACAATCATGTTTATTATAAAATATATGGGGTGTTATATACAGCTGAAGAATTATTGAACACCACATCTGAAACTAATAATGTACAATATTTTGACTAAATTTAAGTTAAAGAAAAAGTGAAAAATAAATAAATAAAATACTGTGTTTCACAGGACATCCATTTCTAATTGCTAGGTTCAGGTAATGAGATACACTGTTTGGGTGAGAAAATTTATTCAAAACAATTCATGAAAAGTTTGAAAATTTCTAACATTTTTTCCATTAATTTAATTAAGGAAATTTTAGGATATTAATATTCTTGTTATAAAAACTCTATTTTATAAAAAATAGGTTATTATTTGAGAAATTTCATTATTTGGACAAGATAATAAAGAAAGAACTTCAGTGTTTGGGCAAGTATTAATAAAGTAGCAGATTTCTATCTTTTTCAGGACAATGTTTATAACATTTAATCTCCAGGTACTGAAGACAGTTTTCTCCGGAGAAGAATGCTCAGTTAACCTCACAGGAAACATTTGACATGCAATGTACAATTCAGTCAGGTTGAGTAATTAGGACTCAGTTTAGACCAAAGTGTTATAGAACGGCAGTGATTTTCTTTAAATTGACAACTTATGATTAGTTCACAGGTGTCTTAGGTTTTACCTTTACATAAAGAGATGTCCCATATTATTAATATAATATGCCATACATATGTTAACTGTGATTAAAATGAGCTTTTATCTTAAGGAAAACTATAGTGCTCCTTCTTTATGATAAAAAGATACAGGATATAAACTCTACTGAGAAATATTTAGTACTTTGCTAAGAATATCTTAAAATATATGTATTTATATATAATATATTAAATATATAATGTATAAAATATATTTATGTGTTGATTGCTTGATTTTTCAGACTTGATTTTGATGTCCACTTTAGTTCTGTAATTCATTAGTATTTTTAATTCATATAGGAAATAATGATACATTTTGCTCATTAGCTTATAAGGAACGAAGTAAAAACAATCAATTAAATTGACAACTATAATGTCACAGTTTGGCCAGCCTATGCCTAAACATCACTAGTCTTGAGGAACTGTTATTACCGGACTAAACCCACCTCATTTTGAAAAAATCTGTTAGCAATTCCCTCCCCATGCCCACATACAAACTTGTTTTTAAAATAAGGATCATTCTTAGCACCCCATTTCCCTGCAAGTTTATTTTAAAGGACCAAGAAAATAAACCAGCATTTAGCACATTTCTCTTATGTGAGCCATTTCTTTCTCTTTTACCTTATTGTCATTTTTTCTACTTAAATATATTAATTTAGCCTAAACTTCTTTAATCGGAGATGATTCACCCAATATTTCAGTTATGGCCTTTTTCAAATAGACTACTGTCATTGTACCAATTCTAAATACATTTATGTAACTGTAATAGTTGAATAAGCTACAAAATTGATAGGAATTAGATTTGAATTTTCTTTCAGAAATGAGTAAGTTTTCCTCAAATATTCTTATTTTTATTAATTTTTTTAAAGATTTTATTTATTTATTTGAGAGAGAGACAGCGAGAGAGAGCATGAGTGAGGAGAAGGTCAGAGGGAGAAGCAGACTCCCCATGGAGCTGGGAGCCCGATGCGGGACTCGATCCCGGGACTCCAAGATCATGACCTGAGCCGAAGGCAGTCGTCCAACCAACTGAGCCACCCAGGCGTCTGTTTTTTTTTTTATTAATATTTTTAAAAAAATCAACAACTTACCTGTGTCATTAACTTATTCTTTAAAATTTGTGTTGAAAATATGCATTTTATTATACTTTCTATTATCACATAGAGCTCTCAGTAGAAGTATGGAACAAATTAGAAAGCTCAGAAAATATAAACCTTAAATCAATTAAATACATCAATGATTTAAAAAAGAAGACTTCCAATTTAAATTATAATCCTTCACATTATAAAACAACATGAATTTATTTATGCATTTATTTGTGACATGAAATAACTGAATGTCATTTAATCTTAAGTCCATTTTGGATCAATCTGATTAGGTAATCATTTTAATAATAGTATAGTTTTATCACACCACATTAAAAACTAAATTAACTATTTCAGTATCCACCATAAAATTTGTATTTTATTCCGACAGCAATAATGAATGGTGAAAATATTTTTACCTAGAGTGACATACCACAGTGGATGAGGATAAATAATCAAGTCAGTCATTTATAAAGTGTGAAAAACATTTGCAACTCAATCAAGGCGGTAAGAGAAGAGAAGAAACACATGGTCCTCTCAATTGATGCAGAAAAAGCATTTGACAAAATATAGCATCCATTTCTGATTAAAACTCTTCAAAGTATAGGAATAGAGGGAACATTCCCCAACTTCATAAAATTTATCTATGAAAAACCCACAGCAAATATCATCCTCAATGGGAAAAAGCTGACAGCCTGCCTTTTGAGATCAGGAACATGACAAGAATGTCCACTCTCACCACTGTTGTTCAACATAGTACTAGAAGTCCTAACAAAAGCAATCAGAAAACAAAAAGAAAATATATTCAAAGAAGGTAAAGAAGTCAAACTCGCTCTCTTCGCAGATGACAGGATACTCTATGTAGAAAACCCAAAAGACTCTACCCCCAAACTACAAGAACTCATACAACAATTTGGTAATGTGGCAGGATACAAAATCAATCTACAGAAATTAGTTGTTTTCTTATACACTAAAAATGAAAATATAGAAGGGGAAACTAGAGAATTGATTCCATTTGCTATAGCACCAAGAACCATAAGATAGCTGGGAATAAACTTAGCCAAAGAAGTAAAGGATCTGGACTTGAGGAACTATAGAACACTCATGAAAGAAATCGAAGAAGACACAAAAATATGGAAGAACATTCCATATCATGGATCGGATGAATAAACATTGTTAATATGTCTATACTGCCCAGAGCAATATATACTCTCAATGCCATCCGGATCAAAATTCCACTGGCATTGTTCAAAGTCTTGGAACAAATAATCCTAAAATTTGTATGGATCCAGAAAAGACTCTGAATAGCTAAGGAAATGTTGAAAAAGAAAAACAAAACTGGGGACATCATGCTGCCTGATTTCAAGCTTTACTACAAAGCTGTGATCACAAAGACAGCATGGTATTGGCACAAAAACAGACACATAGATCACTGGAACAGAGTCCATATACAGACCCACAACTTTATGGTCAAATAATCTTCAACAAAGCAGGAAAATATATCCAGTGGGAGGGAAAAAAAACAGTCTCTACAATAAATGGTGCTGGGAAAATTGGACAGCAAAGTGTAGAAGAATGAAACTTGACCATTCTCTCATGGATACACAGAGATAAACTCAAAATGGATAAAAGACCTCAAGGTGAGGCAGGAATCTATCAAAATCCTAGAGGAGAACATAGACAGTAACCTCTTCAACACCGGCCGCAGCAACTTCTTTCAAGACATGTCTCCAAAGGCAAAGGAAAGCAAAAATGAACTCTTGGGACTTCATCAAGATCAAAAGTTTCTGCACAGCAAAGGAAACAGTCAACAAAACAAAGAGGAACCCATGGAATGGGAGAAGATATTCGCAAATGACATTCGAGACAAAGGGCTGATATACAAGATCTATAAAGACCTCTTCAAACTCAACATTCAAAAAACAGATAATCATGTCAAAAAATGGGCAGAGGACATGAACAGATACTTCCCCAAAGAAGACATACAAATGGCTAACAGACACATGAAAAAATGTTCATCATCACTATCCCTCAGGGGGATCTAAATCAAAATCACATTGAGATACCACCTTACACCAGTTAGAATGGCCAAAATTAACAAGATAGGAAACAACATATGTTGGAGAGGATTTGGAGAAAGAGAAACACTCTTACACTGTTGGTGGGAATGCAAGTCGGTTCAGCCAATTTGGAAAACAGTGTGGAGATTCCTTAAGAAATTAAAAATAGAACTACCCTATGACCCTGTAATTGCACTACTGTATTTACTGTATTTACCCAAAGATACAGATGTAGTGAAAGGAAGGGCCATCTGTACCCCAATGTTCATAGCAGCAATGGCCACAGTCGCCAAACTGGAAAGAACCAAGATGCCCTTAAACAGATGAATAGATAAAGAAAATATGGTCCATATATGCAATGGAATATTACACCTCCATCAAAAAGAATGAATACGCAACTTTTGTATAAACATGGACAGGACTGGAGATTATGCTGAGTGAAATAAATCAAGCAGAATGAATCAATTACAATATGGTTTCACTTACTTGTGGAGCATAAGGAATAACACGGAAGACATTGAGAGATGGAGAGGAGAAGTGAGTGGAGGGAAATTGGAGGGGGAGACAAACCATGAGAGACTGTGGACTCTGAGAAACAAACTGAGGGTTTTGGAGGGGAGGCAGGTGAGGGGTTGGGTGAGCTTAGTTGTGGATATTAAGGAAGACATGTACTGCACGGAGCACTGGGTATGGTGCACAAACAATGAATCTTGGAATAATGAAAAAATAAAATTAATTTTTTTTAAAAGTGTGAAAAATTCTTCTATTGTATTAATTTTAATAATCAACTAGTTATTAATGTTAGCCTTGCTATTTAGTGAATATTTCCAAAATCTATAATTAAAGTAGCAGATATAATACAGAGTGCTCTGAACTAGGAATAATAATAAGAATATCTATAGAGAGATATTTTTTAATTCTTAGAGACAAAGACTAAGGTCATAATGAATATGTATGAAGGCACATATCTTTAATGCAAATAAATGAGAGATTAGGTCTGTGAAAAACTGGAAAACACATTTATCCTTTAAAGGAGGTAACCAATGCTGAGCAGGCTAATTTTTTTTGTTGTTCTTTCCCTTTTTTGGCTCCCTTTTTTTAAAAATATATTTTTATTAATATATAATGTATTATTTGCCCCAGGGGATAGGTCTGTGAAATGTCAGGCTTACACACTTCACAGCACTCACCATTTAACATACCCTTCCTAATGTCAATAACTCAACCATCCTCTCCATACCTCCCTCCCCCCACGGCAACCCTCTCTTTCTTTCTGAGATTTTGAGTCTCTTATATGTCTCCCTCCCATTCCCATCTTGTTTCATTTTTTTTCTTTCCCTACCCCCAAGCCCTCCACCCTGCCTCTCAAATTCCTTATATCAGATAGAATATATGACAATTTTCTTTCTCTGATTGACTTATTTCACTTAGAATAATACCTTATAGTTCCATCCACGTCATTGCAAATGGCAAGATTTCATTTCTTTAAACGGTGTACAGTATTCTATTGTATATATATTTACAGACCTTCTTTATCCATTCTTCTATTGATGGGCATCTAGCTTCTTTATATAGTTTGGCTATTGTGGACATTGCTGCTATAAACATTCTGGTGCACCTGCTCCCTCGGATCACTCCGTTTGTATCTTTGGGGTAAATACCCAGTAGTGTGATTGCCAAGTCACAGGGTAGCTCTATTTTCAACTTTTTAAGGAAGCTCCATGCTATTTTCCAGAGTGGCTGTGCCAGTTTCCATTCCCACCAACAGTGCAGAAGGGTTCCCCTTTCTCTGCATCCTCACCAACATCTGTCATTTCCTGACATTAATTTTAGCCAATCTGACTAGTGTAAGGTGGTATCTCATTGTGGTTTTGATTTGTATTTCTCTGATGCCGAGTGATGTGGAGCACTTTTTCATATGTCTGTTGACCATATGGATGTCTTCTTTGCAGAAATGTCTGTTCATGTCCTCTGCCCATTTCTTGACTGAATTATTTGTACTTTGGGTGTTGAGTTTGTTAAGCTCTTTATAGATTTTGGATAATAGCCCTTTATCTGATATGTCGTTTGCAAATATCTTCTCCCATTCTCTGTTGTCTCTTGGTTTGGTTGACTGTTTCCTTTGCTGTGCAAAAGCTTTGGATCTTGATGAAGTCACAATAGTTCATTTTTGTCCTTGCTTCCCTTGCCTTTGGCGATGTTTCTAGGAAGAAATTGCTGCAGCTGAGGTCGAAGAGGTTGCTGCCTGTGTTCTTCTCAAGGATTTTGATAGATTCCTTTCTCACATTGAGGTCCTTCAACCTTTTTGTATCTATTTTTCTGTTTTGGTGTAAGGAAATGGTCCAGTTTCATTTTTCTGCATGTGGCTGTCCAATTTTCCCAAAACCATTTGTCGAAGAGACTGTCTTTTTCCCATGGGGTATTCTTTCCTGCTTTGTCAAAGATTAGTTGACCATACAGTTGAGGGTCTATTTCTGGGCTCTCTATTCTGTTCCACTGATTTATGTGTCAGATTTCATGCCAGTACCATGCTGTCTTGAGGATGAAAGCTTTGTAATAGAGCTTGAAGTCTGGAATTGTGATGCCACCAACTTTGGCTTCCTTTTTCAAAATTCCTCTGGCTATTCGAGGTCTTTTCTGGTTCCATATAAATTTTAGGATTATTTGTTCCATTTCTTCATAAAACAAAAAATGATAGGATTTTGATAGGGATTGCATTAAACATATAGATTGCTTTAGGTAGCATAGACATTTTCACAATATTTGTTCTTCCATTCCATGAGGATGGAACATTGTTCAATTTCTTTGTGTCTTCCTCAAATTTTTTCATGAGTACTTTATAGTTTCCTGAGTACAGATTCTTTGTCTCTTTGTTTAGGTTTATTCCTAGGTATCTTACAGTTTTGGGTGCAATTATAAATGGGATTGACTCCTTAATTTCTCTTTCTTCTTTTTGTTGGGGTATAGAAATGCAATTGATTTCTGTGCATTGATTTTATATCCTGACACTTCACTGAATTCCTGTACAAGTTCTAGCAGATTTGGAGTGGGGTCTTTTGGGTATTCTGCATAAAGTATCATATCATCTACAAAGAGTCATAGTTTGACTTCTTCTTTGCCAATTTGGATGCCTTTAATTTCTTTTTGTTTTCTGCTTGCTGGGGCTAGGTCTTCTAGTACTATGTTGAATAGCAATGGTGATAATGGACAACCCTGCTGTGTTCCTGAACTTATTGGAAAAGCTCTCAGGTTTTCTCCATTGAATGATATTTGCAGTAGGTTTTTCATAGATGGCTTTGATGATATTGAGGTATGTACCCTCTATGCCTACACTTTGAAGAGTTTTGATCAAGAAAGGATGCTGTTCTTTGTCAAATACTTTTTAAGCATCTATTGAGAGTATCATATAGTTCTTGTTCCTTGTTTTATTAATGTATTGAAACACATTGATTGATTTGTGGATGTTGAACCAGCCTTGCATCCTGGGAATAAATCCCACTTGGTTGAGGTGAATAATCATTTTAATGTACTGTTGGATTCTATTGGCTAGTATTTCAGTGAGAATTTTCGCATCTGTGTTCATCAAGGATATTGGTCTGTAATTCTCTTTTTTGATGGGATCCTTGTCTGGTTTGGGGATCAAGGTGATGCTGGCCTCATAAAATGATTTTGGAAGTTTTCCTTCCATTTCTATTTTTTGGAACTGTTTCAGGAGAATAGGAATTAATTCTTCTTTAAATGTTTGGTGGAATTCCCCTGGGACGCAATCTGGCCCTGGGCTCTTGTTTGTTGGGAGATTTTTGATGACTGCTTCAATCTCCTTACTGGTGATGGGTCTGTTCAGGTTTTCTAATGCATCCTGGTTCAGTTGTGGTAGTTTATAGGTCTCTAGGAATGCATCCATTTCTTCCAGATTGTCAAATTTGCTGGTGTATAGTTGCTCATAATATGTTTTTATAATTGTTTGTATTTCTTTGGTATTGGTTGTGATCTCTCCTCTTTCATTCATGGTTTTATTAGTTTGGGTCCTTTCTCTTTTCTTTTTGATAAGTCAGGCCAGGGGTTTATCAATCTTTTTAATTCTTTCAAAGAACCAGCTCCTAGTTTTGTTGATTTGTTCTATTGCTTTTTTGGTTTCTATTTCATTGCTTTCTGCTCTGATCTTTATTATTTCTCTTCTCCTGCTGGGTTTAGGCTTTCTTTGTTGTTCTTTCTCCAGCTCCATTAGGTGTAGTGTTGGGTTGTATACCTGAGACCTTTCCTGTTTCTTAAGAAAGGGTTGTATCACTATATAATTTCCTCTCAGGACAGCCTTTGCTGTGATCCAAAGATTATGAACAGTTGTGTTTTCATTTTCACTTGTTTCCATGAGTTTTTTTTTAATTCTCCTTTAGTTTTCCAATGGACCCCTTCATTCTTTAGTAGGATGCTCTTTAGCCTCAATGTATTTGAGTTCTTACCAACTTTCCTCTTGCGATTGACTTCTAGCTTCAGAGCATTGTGTTTTGAAAATATGCAGGGAATGATCCCAAACTTTTAGTACCGGTTAAGACCTGATTTATGACCCAGGATGTGATCTCTTCTGGAGAATGTTCCATGTACACTAGAGAAGAATGTGTGTTCTATGGCTTTGGGATGAAATGTTCTGTATATGTCTGTGATGTCCATCTGGTCCAGTGTGTCATTTAAGGCCTTTATATCCTTGTTGATCTTTTGCTTGGATGATCTGTCCATTTCAGAGAGGGGGGTGATCAAGTCCCCTACTATTATTGTATTATTGTTGATGTGTTTCTTTGATTTTGTTATGAATTATTTTATATGGTTGCCTGCTCCCCTGTTAAGGGCATAGATATTTAAAATTGTTTGATCTTCTTGTTGGACAGACCCTTTAAGTATGATACAGCATCTTTCCTCATCTCTTTTTATAGTCTTTGGCTTAAAATCTAATTGATCTAAGGATTGCCACCCCAGCTTTCTTTTGATGCCCATTAGCATGGTAAATTGTTTTGCACCCCTCACTTTAAATCTGGAGGTGTCTTTGGGTCTAAAATGAGTTTCTTGAAGATATTGATGGGTTTTGGTTTTTATCCATTCTCATACCCTGTGTCTTTTGATTGGGACATTTAGCCCATTTACATTCAGGGTAATTATTGAGAGATATGAATTTATTGTCATTGCATTGCCTGTAAGGTGACTGTTACTGTATAGTGTCTCTCTTCTTTTCTGGTCTAATACTTTTAGGTTCTCTCTTTGCTTAGAGGACCCCCTTTCAGTATTTCCTGTAGGGCTGCTTTGGTGTTTGCAAGGTTGTTTTTTGTTTGTTTGTTTGTTTCACTTTTTTTGTTTTTGTTTTGGTTTTTGGTTTTTGTTTTGTTTGGTTTGGTTTGGTCCTGTAAGCTTTTTATCTGTCCTTCTGTTTTCAATAATCAGCCTAGCTGGATATAGTATTCTTGGCTGCATATTTTTCTCATTTAGTGCTCTGAACATATCATGCCATTTCTTTCTGGCCTGCCAGGTCTCTGTGGATAAGTCTGCTGCCAATCTAATATTTCTATTATTGTATATTACAGGCTTCTTGTCCCAAGCTGCTTTCAGTATTTTCTCTTTGTCACTAAGATTAGTAAGTTTTACTATTAAATGACGGGGTGTGGACTTATTTTTATTGATTTTGAGGGGAGTTCTGTCTGCCTCCTGAATTTTGATCCTTCTTTCCTTTGGCATATTAGGGAAATTCTCTGTTATAATGTACTCCAATATACCGTATGCCCCCTTTCTCTTTCTTCTTCTTTTTCTGGAATCCCAATTATTCTAATACTGTTTTGTCTTATCGTATCACTTATTTCTCGAATTCTCCCCTCATGGGCCAGTAGTTATTTGTTTCTCTTTTGCTCAGCTTCATTATTCCCCATCATTTGGTCTTCTCTATCACTAATTCTTTCTTATGCTTCATTTATCCTAGTAGTAAGAGCCTCCATTCTTGATTTTACCTCATTAATTCTTTGCTTTTTTTTTTTTCAGCTTCGTTAGATTTTATTTCTCTTATTTCTCCAGAAAGGGATTTTATTTCCCCAGACAGTTTTCTCTAATATTCTCTGTGTCTTTTTTGAGCCCAGCTAGCACCTTGAAAATCATCATTCTGAACTCTAGATCTGACATATTACCAACGTCTGTATTGATTAGGTCCCTAGCCATCAATCGGTACTGCCTTTGTTCTTCTTTTTGTGGTGAATTTTTCCTCCTTGTCATTTTATCCAGATAAGAATATATGAATGAGAGAATAAAATACTAAACATGTGGCAAAGATCCCAGAAACATGTATGCTAACCAAATTAGAGGAGACTCCAAACCAGGGGGAGAAGAAAAGTGGTAAAAAGAAATAAAAATAAATAAATAAATATATATATATATATATATATATATATATATATATGTGTGTGTGTGTGTGTGTGTGTGTGTGTGTGTGTGTATTCCTGGTGAATAGAAAAGAGCCACTCACTTGATTTTGGGTGTATTTTGGTCTCTTAGAAGAAACTACCTCCCAAAATTTTAAAGAAAAAAAACTTACATATATGCAAAAATAAGGATAAACACGATGAAGGGATGGAATATGCCTGTTAAGATGAAAATTTTTTTAAAAATTCTAAAAAAAAAGATTTGATAAAATAAGTTGGTTGGATAAAGAAAGAAGAAAGAAAAAGAGGTATAGAATGTGCTCAGACTGGAGACTAGAACAAAACCCTGTGCTAGATTTAGGGTATATCTTGATCTATTAGAAGAAATTGTATCCCAAAATTTTTTAGGAAAAAAAAAAAACCCTACATGTATACAAAAAATAAGGTTAAATACAATGAAGGATAAAATATGACTATAATAATGAAGGTTTAAAAGATTTTTTTTCAAGAAAGGTATTGTTAAGATAAACTAGTTAAAAAAACGTTAAAAGAGGAAAGAGGAAAAGTTAAAAAATTAGAATAAGAAAAAAATAATATAAAATAAAAATTAATTTAACGGGGCGCCTGGGTGGCTCAGTGGGTTAAGCCGCTGCCTTCGGCTCAGGTCATGATCCCAGGTCCTGGGTTCGAGCCCCACATCAGGCTTTCTGCTCAGCGGGGAGCCTGCTTCCTCCTCTCTCTCTCTGCCTGCCTCTCTGCCTACTTGTGATTTCTCTCTGTCAAATAAATAAATAAAATCTTTAAAAAAAATTAATTTAACTTTGCAAGACTAAAGGATTATGGGGAGAAAACCATGAATTCCATGCATTACTTTCCGCTATCTCTGGAGTTCCACTGTTCTCCTTGATTGGTGAGCTTGGTCTTGGTTGGATGTTCTTGCTGATCTTCTGGAGGAGGGGACTATTGTACTGATTCTCAAATGTCTTTGCCCATGGTGGAACTGCACCACTTACCAGGGGCCAGAATGAGAAATCTGCTTGAGTTCAATCTCAGGAGTTTTTGTTCCCTGAACACTTTCTGTAGAGCTTTGGAGGACATGAATGAAAATGGCAGTCCCCAATCTCCAGTCTCAAGAGCTAGGAGCTCAGGGCCCCACTCTTCAGTGTGTCCTCAGAGAAAAGGAGTCCATCACTTCCATCTCCCTGTTCTCCAGCCATGCTTTGGGCTCACCCAGCCTGTGACTGAGCATTTCTGTCTGATGCACAGCCCTGTCTGGAGTCTTGAAACCCAGCAGATTCCTGCTTCCAGAGGAGGAAAGGGAGTCTCCCTGGATCTGCCACTTGTGGGTCCCCTTTTCAAAGAGCTGTGGCTCAACTGTGCTGTGGATCACAATTTAAGGTAACCCCAAGCTGAGAGCTCACTCCATGACTCTGTCTCTATAGTTGGCTTCCCCTCTCTAATACCTGGGAGCTCTCCCACACTCAGACACCCCAATCTATCAGTGACCCCGCAGGTCCTGAGACCACACTCTCCCTGCAAGTGTTCCACCTCTGCTTAGCCTCTGGAGTGATATCCCTCAGTGGAGCAGACTTCTAAAAGTTCATGTCATATTGGTCATACATTGAAAAACTGAATAAAACCCAAAGGTGTATCTTTAAATGTTTTAGAAGGAAAAGAAAATTTAATAAAGCTATGGCAGTGTACCCATTCCTCACACAGACATACATAGTCCCCCTTTCCATCACTATCCTGCATCAAAGTGGTTATAATCTATAGACCAATATTTCGCACATCATTATCACTTAAAGTCCACAGTTTACATTAGGTTTATTTTTGGTAATTCTCCATTCTCTATATCTACCTGTCTCTCCAACTTTAGGAACATAGTTATTCTTATGACCACAATTTGCTGACAGATCAACTAAATACTGTTGTTGAATTTTAGTTTGTTCAGCTTATTTCTTTTTAGGACAAATTCCAAGCTCCTTACATGGCTGAACAGAAACTAGAAGTCTGTAAGTCTTAATAAAATCCATTGAAAACAAATTACTTTATAAAATAATAATGATTGTAAAGAAAACTTCATTAATGGTGGCATTTTTTTAATTCATGCATTTATTCTGCCAAGATTTATTGAATATCTACTATATATCAGGTGTCATTCTAAGTACCAAGAATGTATCAATACATTAAAAAAAACACACACACAAAACCAAAATCTTTGTCCTCCTGGAGCACATGTTCTTGATGCAGACTCTAACACAGAAGGGTTTTATTTTTTCCACTTTGAAAAAGATCACTTAGGTTCTCTAGGAAGAATGGAAAAAGGAAGGGCAGGCAGTTTTTCTATGGTATCAGTAGGAGAGAAGCATGAAGATTTCCTGTGTGTCCCTTTGAATGGCAGTACTCCCAATGTCCCTTTTGAAAGACATTTGTGCTGCTTTTTGGCCGGAGTGGTAAGGGCTTTATGTAGTTCCATTATTTCATCTCCCCACTGATTGAAAGCAGTATTTTGAAAGTGCTGGCTAAAGTTGAACTGCTGTCTATGGTCCAGAAATGACCAGTGTTGGGTGGTGCCTTTGAGACTCTTTGAAGCAAGAAGTTGTATTCACCTAGGCCGTGTGGTGAATTCAGCCCTTGAAATAAAGGAAAAATACATGGCTGATTACTCAGTCCACTCCAGAAAGGTATTCATTTCTCCTGATAACCCATCCTTCCATGATTTTCCTTTTCTTCAACCCTTCACCTTGCACACACACATACACAGACAGTATTTTAAGGCAAAATGAAGAAACTGGGGCCCTACAGAGAATGAATTCAGAACCATGACTATACAACTCAAGTAGACTAATCCAGTTTTTCTCACTGTGCTCAATATGTAGTCCAAGGATCATCTGTAGCTGTACTAAGAGCACTAAAGAGGAAATAACTGCCCAGATTTCTGTGTGTTCAACTTCTCTCCTCTGTCTCAGAACTTAAAGAATCTAAATCTCCAGAAGTGAAACCCAGACTCTTCATTTTCCACATTTCTATATTCACTACCTAAGGTTATTTTTGCTTTTTTTCACACACAAGAAGAATTAACGCAATCAACTAAAGGTAAATCATACAATTTAAGTGTCTGCTCATCTCTCCACAATTAGCACTTGGTAGGAAGCAGGGAATATTACATGAACACTAAAAGTACTTCACTGAGATTCAATGAGAGGTAGAATGTCATGGTTAAGAGGCTTTGGAATGAGCCACATCTAGGTTCAAATGCTAGCTTCAGTAATAACTTCTATGTAATCATGACAAATTATTTAATCTCATTGAAACATAGTTTTCTTCATCAGGAAAATGGAGATAATACCATGTTACATATTGTTGTGAGGATTAAATAAAATAGCAAAAGGAAAGTCTTCAGGATAGAACTGACATCTTCTAGATGCTTGATATATGACAATGATTATGATGATTGTTCTTTGATTTTCTTCCTCTCCTTCACCTTTGTTATTATTAGGACCTCAAGAGGATATAAGAGAAGTAACATATGAAAAGAGATTACTGAGGGAAAAAATTAAATAGTGAATGTCCCTGATTTCAATGAGAATATGTAGAATCAGGAATTCTCTAACAATGATACTGAAAATTTAAACTGTAGCTAATACTATGGACCTAAATCTGGCAATACCATATAGTGTTTAGGATTTTCCATGTACAACCACCAATATTATTTCTAAGTATATTTGTAGGGTAACTCATATATGTTCATTGAGATAAGTTCAATAATGTTTATTATAACCTGGATAGTAATTATCAAAATCAGAATTAATCTGAAACACAATCAAGAGAATAATCAGCAAATGAACTGTGGTATTGTCACTTTTACAATTGTCAACAGACTCCATTAAAAGATCATCAAAACCCACCCCACCTGTAGTTGAATGAGCTGGATGTGCAGTTGACCCTTGAACAATGCAAGAGTTCAAGACTCCAATTCCCTGAGCTGTTGAAAATCCATGTGTAACTTTTGACTTTTCAAAAACTTAACTGCAAAAAGCCTATTTTTGACTAAGTCTCCTGATAACATAAACAGTGAATCAGTACAGATTTTGTATATCTTTCATATACTATATTCTTACCATAAAGTAAGCTAGAGAAAGAAAATGTAATTAAGAAAATCCTAAAGAAGAGAAAGAGCACTTGGGTGGTTCTGTTGGTTAAGTGGAGACCTCGATTTTGACACAGTTCTTGATCTTGGGGCCCTGAGATGAAGCCCCACTTTAGGCTCCAATCTCATTGCAGAGTCTGCTTGAGTTTCTCTCTCTCTCCCTCTGACCCTGCCCTCCTCACATCCTCTCTCTCTCTCTCTCAAATTAAAAAATAAATAAATAAATAAATAAATCTTAAAAAAAAAAACAAAAGAAAAGAAAATCATAAGAAAGTATACAGTCCTTTGAAGTGTTTATTGAAGAACAAATCACATATGAGTGGACCCACACACTTCAAACCTGTGTTGTTCAAGAGGCACTGTATTGTTAATTGCAGCTAGACAAATCACACTCTGTGGAACTGTGGGGTGTCTAATTGGAAGACAAGGAAGGAAATCCTATTTGATTTGGATCTGTTAGATTATTTGGGAGAGGGTTCAGGAAAACTGGGCTTTGTTTTAATTTGAAAGCTGTTAGAAAGCTGGAGTAATTCCATCATTTGTTATTTTAATAAATCTTAAGACAGAAAACTAGCATAAGACTGAAATTGTAATTGGTAAAGAAACCACCGTCACTCATACCAGCCAGAATAATAGTACATTTGGTGTTTTTGTAATTTGTACCATATATTTATTGCTTCTTTCAGGGACCAAACGCTTTCCCTTACTTCCTCACAGCCACAGTGTGTCCTCAATGAATGTTGATGTTCTATGAAATTGTTAACATTTAAAAGAAAGACCTCAGGCTTAGCTCTGAGTGCTAGGCCAGCTCCTGGATATCTGCTTTTATCTTTCTAACATGAAATAAAATATGGAAGCTAAACAAAATAGAAGTACACACCTGAGTTTGTATTTGTTGTAGGCCCTCCCCTTCATAATTTTAACTCTTTTTGTTTTGAAAATCCATGACCTGGTGCACTATCACTCTGCTATAGTTCTTTGGTCCCAATCTTGCTGATTTTAATTAATTTCTAATAACTTTGATTTTTGTTTTTTTCTCTCTCATGTTTTATATAAAAATTTTGTTTTGATGTTTAATGTTTTGGTTTAAGCCAGTTAATATATAGCACTGACTTTGGGTGGCAGGTTAGTAATAATGTGATGACTGTTTTTATTCAAAATTAATTTGAGAGACACCATAGATCTATCATGGGTACTTTGATTTGGTTGTATAATGAATATCTTAGCAGATGGTAAGAAATTTTTGACTTAATTATACATATTAAGAATAATTAAATGACTTTGACTTTGAAAATGATATTGCTCTTGTCTTAGTTGTTCTCATAAAGCATATAAGCTAATTGATTAATAAGGAAGAAGACAGGCCAACTGTGCAGATGCAGTCTATTTATGAATGTCTGTCTGTGCCCTAGATTTTATACACACACACACACACACATACACACACACACCATTTTTCCAAATTGTTAAATACGTTGAATCTTTATCAATATTAGAAAATACCAAAAGAGGCAGACATCTAGCATGGTATAATCTAAAATTATTTCTTACTATACATTTTACTTGCTAACGTTCTAGTATCTAATTCCTAGATTACATAAATAATGTCAAGTCTTAAGTAAGTTAAAACTGTGGAATACACAAGGCTTTGATTTATTCACTAACACTGATACTGTGAAAGTTATTAATATGATTTTCTCTTTTTGTGTTTTCAAATACATAACATGCTCCGTTATCTGTTCAGTTTTCTCAAGAGTACCGAGTGTTTGCTACATAAGGAATATGCATCATAAGAAGATCAAGGTAACATACAACTTCAGGATAAAAAAAAAAAATGAGCATGGATATTTCTATCACAAACAGGGTAGTCTCTCCTAAAAAAAATAGTGACAATTTGTTTCTCACTTCATTATTAAAAACTTGTTCTAAACCTTTGTCTAATTTGATAAGTCCTAGTTGCATGTGACTTTTACAAACTTGAAATAAATACCAGTCAAATAAATATGTACTGTAAGTGTAAAATTCAAAATTTGAAATATCTAATATGAAAAAGTATCTTAAATGCATCATTAATAGTTTTTTTGTTTTTTTCCATTTTATTTTATTTTATTTTATTTTATTTTATTTTATTTTATTTCTTTTCAGTGTTCCAAAATTCATTGCTTATGCACCACACCCAGTGCTCCATGCAATATGTGCCCTCCATAATATGCATTACCAGACTCACCCATCCCCCAACCCCCCTCCCCTCCAAAACCCTCAGTTTATTTCTCAGAGTCTACAGTCTCTCTTGGTTTGTCTGATTTGTCACCCCCTCCAGTTTCCCGCATCTCACTTCTCCTCTCCATCTCCCAATGTCCTTCATATTAATAGTTTATTAATTAATTGATTATATTCTCTGTAATGTTCACATGGTTGTTTACTGGCTTAAATAAAATATATGGTTAAAATAAAATTTACCTAATTTTTCATTTATCCATTAAATATAAAATTATGTATATTGATCTCATTGTATTATTATTTGACAGCACTTGTCCAAACTGCAGATAACTTTTATAAGGTACAGATGGAGAAAGGAAAGTAAAAGGAACTTCAGAACTTGAAGGAGCAGAGATGGATACCTTCTTTGTTGGTCAGACTGAACTAAAACAGAAAAAAGAGGCAGGAACAAGAAATGGAATAGCAGGGTTTAGGGAAATCGCATTATAAACAAACAAATGAACACACATATCTGTCCCCACTAACATTTAAATTCTCTATTATGAAGAGAATGAGGTGTGAAGGTCATGGTGGGAGAAGAGAAGAGATCCAGTTGTTCAAATTATAAGGTCTGGCTCACCTAGCACTTTGTTAGTTTTACTTGTAGAAACCAAATAGCTATTGGGGGCTTAAAGCATGCTAGATTGGCTAGGAATCACATCCAAAAAGACTATATCCTCTGTATAGCTATTTTGTTAAATAGCTTTATTATGATTTAATTCAAATAAAATAATACAAGTCATGCTTTAAACTGTACAATTCAATGATTTTTAGTATATTTCCAAATATCATCAAGCAGAATTATGGCCAATTTCAGAACATTTCGAATTACTTCAAGAAGAAATCCTGTATTCTTTAGCTATCCCTTTCCTATACATGGCTGGATTTAGTTGTTAGTATTTTGTTGAGGATTTTTAAAGCTGTATTTATAAAATATTTTGGCTGGAGGTTTCCTTCTAATGGCTCTGGTTTTGGTAGGAGAGTAACAACAGCTTCAAAAAATGAGGAAGTGTTCCCTCCTCTTCTACTTTTTAAAAGAGTTTGTGAAGAATTAGTGTTCATTCTTCCTTGAAGGCTTCTTAGAATTTATTGGTGAGGAAATCTGGGCCTGAGCATTTTATTATAGGTAGTTTTGATTACTGTTTTAATATTTTACAAGTTCTAACTCTATTCAATGTGTCTATTTCTTCTTGAGTTGCAATTTGGTAGTTTCAAGTTATCCATCTATTTCATCTGAATTATCTAATTTAGGGGGATACAATTGTTCATATTCCTTTATGACCATTTTTACTTCTAACATCATTAATAATGTTCCTTACTCTACTTCTACTTCTAGTAATTTGAGTCCACTCTTTTTCTCTTAGTCAATAGAGCTACAAGTTTGTCAATTCTTCACACCCTGCCAAGGAATCAACTTTTTTGGTTTTGTGGACTTTTCTCTATTATTTTCTTTTATTTCATTATTTTCCTCTCTAATCTTTATTACTTCCTACTTAATTTACTGCAGTTCCCTCTTACTTTTCCAGTTTCTTAAGGGGTAGTTTTAATTCTTTCTTACCAATTGGGATGTTTTCATGTCATTTCCTTGCCATATTGTTCTGGCTTGAAATTCCAGTACAAAATGAAAAGCAGTGTCAAAGCAATGTCTTTGTCTTGTTTCTTATTTTAGGGGAATATTTTCATTCTTTTAATATTAAATTTGTTAGCTGTGGGTTTTTCATAAATCTTTTTATCATATTGAAGAAGTCCCCTTCTATTCCTAGTGTTCTGAGTGTTTCTTTTATGAAAAAATATTGGATTTGCCAAATGCCTTCTCTGTATCAATTAAGACAGATATATATTATCACAATTAATAAAATAAATACATATATCACATTAATAGGATTATCATATATTATAATATATATTAATTATCATATGACCCTATATATCACATTAATAGGATTATGTAATCCTATTAATGTGATGTGTTACAATGATTTTGTATCACATAGGATATATATTATATACTGTATATAATATATAGTCATATGTATTTAGATATAATACTTATATTTGTGTGTGCGTGTGTGTGTATATATATAAAATTCAGTAATGTGATATATTACATTGGTTGATTTTCCTGTGTAGAACCAGTCATGAATCCTATGATAAACCGTTACTGGTCATGGTGAATAATCCTTTTTATATGCTGTAGGATTTGGTTTGCTAATATTTTTCTGAAGACGTTTGGGATTTGATCAATAGTTTACATTCTTATGGTCTCTTTGTCTGGCTTTCATTTCAAGGTAATACAGACCCTGTTGAATGAGTAAGATTATGTTTTATTCTATTTTTAGGAAGAGTTTGATAGGAATTTGGTGTTCTTTATTAAATGTTTGGTAGAATTCACTGGTGAAGCCATCTGATGTGGCACTTTTCATTACTTAGAGGTGATACGGGCTATTTTAAAGTCTTTTTATGTTAAATATGACATCCGGTCACTTACATAGGCAATTTGTGTTGCCTGCTCTTTTTTTCTGATCAAAGTGTTCATATTTACTGGTTTCTTTGCAAGCCTCAAATTTTTGTTTGAAATGAGACATTTTAGAAAATCTCTTGCAACAACTGAGGGGATTGCTCTCTGCACTCCTCCACCAGGGCTTGCTATTGTGTTTTTTGGTTTTGTTTTGTTTTGTTTTGTTTTTTGTTTTTTTGCTTGTATCATTTTTAGTGATTGGGTAGACTTGTTTAATGAAATCTGTACCTTACTCAAAATGTTTAGCCTTTGATGTTGCACCACAGGGTGCAGATTTGAATATGTATCTACTCTCTTTCAAAATATCAGTGGTATTTCTTGATAGAGCTCTCTCTCTTTCACTGATCACATTTGACTGTTAAACCCCACTAATCTCCACTAATTGTTTCAGCAGTGCCTGGGGCATCAATTGCTTTATAAACTAATCCAGTCAAATTTTAGCTCTTTCTGAGGTTGCTGGTTAATACCTATCCTGACTCCAGCAGGACTGCAGCCCCCTACCTGGTTCTGTTTACAAACCAAACAAAGCAGCCAGTTTACAGCATGGACTGTAGCTTCAGTACATCTACAAATCTTCCAGCTGGCTTTCACCACATTCCACTGTTTCTTGAGAGTTTTAAAGATTGGCTTTTTTCATTTACTAATATGTATTCAAGTCCCCTCCATGTCTTTTTATGACTTTATAGCTCATTTGTTTTTAGCACCAAATAGTAATATCCCATTGTCTGGATTTACACAGTTTATATATATATTCACCTCCTGAATTGGTTCCATATTTTGCCAATTATGTATAAAACTGCTAAAACTAACCATGTACAGTTTTTGTGTGATAAGACATTTTCAGATCCTTTGATTAAATACCAAGGCATATGATTACTAGATTACATATGATAAGAGTATGTTTAGTTTTATAAAAGATTGCTAAACTGTCTTCTAAAGTGGCTGCACTATTTTGCATTCCCAACCATGATTGAATTGTGTTCCTGTTGCTCCCTATCATTGCTAGCATTTGGCATTGTGAATGTTGTGGAATTGTCCATTCCAATAAGTATGTACTGGTACCTCACTGTTCTTTTATTTCATGATTCTCTAATGACATATGATGTTGAGAATGTTTTCATCTGCTTATTTGGCATCTGTATATGTCCTTTAGTGAGGTGTCTGCTCAAATATTTTCTCATTTTTAAACAGGTTATTTTCTTATTTTTGAGTTAGAGTTCTTTGTATATTTTTGGATAAGAGTTCCTTATCAGATACGTTTTGCAAGTATTTTCTCCCGGTCAGTGGCTTGTCTTCTCATTCTCTTAAGAAAGTGTATTTCATAGAGCATAAGTTTATTTTTAGTAAAATGGCTTTTTTTTTTAAAGATTTTTATTTATTTATTTGACACAGAGAGAGAGAGCACAAGCAGGGAGAAGCAGTCAGAGGGAGAAGCAGGTTCCCCACTAAGCAGAAAGCCTGATGCAGGGCTTGATCCCAGGACCCTGGGATTATGACCTGATCAGAAGGAAGATGCTTAATTGACTAGGGCAACCAGATGCTCCTAAATGGTTTTTAAAAAAAAATTTTTTTTCAGTGCCTTCTCTGGTAAGTGGGTCAGTAGACTTCCTTCTGCTGTCATGCCAGAAGCTGATATCTGAGATAGTCTTTTGATCTCATGAAATTAGTGACTATGAAAACAATAAACTATAAAGTATTCTAGTGTTGTGGAAGAAAATTTATTAGTAGTAAGTCCTTAAATATTTTATTACATATCCACATATTTCAGTCCTTGGGGAATATAAAATTATCTGTGGAAAAGTTAAGATTATATCCTTCTATATTCTAAACCCAAATTTGTATCTGGGAAAAGCAACAAGACACTTAAACAAAAAATATTAAAGCTTATTCAGGCATGCAAAATTAATGAGAAATAAATATACTGAAATATTTGGGTAGTCATCTGCACACTGCACTTCATTGTGAACTAAACATAAAAAAATAGGTTGGGATAAATAATACGAAATGCTCTAATACATATAATGCATGTATAAATAGTTATCTAAGACTCTATCTATATCTATACAACCTATCTGTATAAATAGGTTATCCCTCTTTTTTTCCCAAGTTTTAATTTAAATTACAGTAAGTTAACACAAAGTGTGATATTAGTTAGGTGTATATTATAGTGATTTACCAGTTCCAAACAGCACCTGATGCTTATCAGAAGTATGCTCCTTAATCCCCATCAGCTATTTCACCCTTCACTCCCACCATCTCCTCTGATTAGGTTGTTCTCTATAGTTAAGAATCTATTTCTTGGTTTGCCTCTCTTTTTTACCAAGTTCATTTGTTTTGTTTCTTAAATTCCACATGAGTGAAATCGTGTGGTCTTTGTCATTCTCTGACTGACTTATTTTGCTTAGCATAATACACTCCAGTTCCAGCCACGTCATTGCCAATGGCAAAATTTTATTCCTTTTTATGGCTGAATAATATTCCATTATATCTCACCTCTTCTGTATCCATTCATCAGTCAACGGACATCTGGGCTCTTTTCACAGTTTGGCTATTGTGGACAATGCTGCTCTAAACATTGGGGAGCAGATGTCCCTTAGATCATTATGTTTGTATCCTTTGGATAAATACCTAGTAGTGGAATGGCTGGGCCATAGGGTAGTTTTATTTTTAACTTTTTGAGGAAACTCTATACTGTTTTCCACATTGTCTGTACCAGTTTGCATTCCCACCAACAGTGTAAGATGGTTCCCCTTTCTCCACCTGCTTGCCAACACCTATTGTTTCCTGTGTTATTGATTTCAGCCATTCTGACTAGTGTGAGGTGATATTCATTGTAGTTTTGACTTGTATTTCCCAGATGATGAGTGATGTTGACCATCTTTTCATGTGTTGAACAGATTTTTCTCTTAATGATGAAATGACATAGCACCTCTTTCCTTTCTTTCTTTCTCTTGAAAACATATTTAGAAAGTTCTTTAAATATGGTCTCTTTGGTAAACATTTGGAAATATGCCATAATCATAGCTATTAAAGTATAGATCCACAGATCTAAAGTGGCTACAATTGGAAACTGCAAAATTTCCAATTTTTATAATTAACTGTGCCCATCTTCTAGCCAGAAATGAGTGTGTAAGGGCATTTCTCTAATAGTAGATATAATATGAGGTGGTCATTACCTTATGACAAAGAAAAAAAAAATATTTCCACTTTATTTCTCTCCAAAGTAAACTTGCTAATAATTTCTTATATAAAAACATAGAGGATGCCATTAAAAATGTGAACTTACTAAAAAAAGTTCTCTTCCTTCAACTTAATAACGTTAAGTTATTGTCAGTAGTTGGTACATATCTACTTTAAGAATTTCTTCTGTTCTATTTTTTGTTTGGATGAAAATTATATTCAATTATTTCCTGTCAGTTATAGCCATCAAATACTACTATAGCAATAAATATATATGTATTTGTGCATCCATACATTATTTTAATTTATCATATTAATACTATAATTTGATATTTGTATAACTCAGTTGTTTGATGTTATTAGATTTTACATGACTTAAGATGTCTAGATTGTATTATATTACATTTTTTCAAATTATCCCATGTTGTCAGTAAATTAGGATTCCAATTTATTGTTATTATGAACATTGTTGTGATAAATTTCTTGTAGATCTTTTCATTCACATAATTGTTTCCTTAGGATATATTTCTGAAGTGCTATTTCTTATTCATTTTTAAGGCTTTTGCAACTCATTACCAAATTGCCTTCTAAAAAGGTCATACAAATTTATACTCATATTAATACAGTGTGAAGAAGACACTTTCTATGCTTTTAATTGGGAGGTTAAGTGGCAGATGCTTTCTAGAGTTCAAAGAAAAGGAAAGTAGCCAGTAATTCTAAATGAAAGCAAAAATGCGTGTTATAACTTATATATAATTACCATAAGATTTTCTCCCTATAAACCAGGAGGTGAAGATTAGAAATAAGCCCAAAGTCATATAGTCCCACTCTTTCATTTTTTTCTTAGAAGAATGGTAAATTGATAGAATGACTCACTACTATACTACTATACTACTATAAAAGGAAGCTTTTATAATCCATAGTGTGAGTTTTTGTTCAATGGGTAAAATGTTTCAGTTACTCAAGATGAATAAGCTCTAAACTTCTGCTATACAACATAACATCTACAGTGAAAGACATTGTATTGTACCCTTAAAAATTTGTTAAAAGGGTAGATCTCGTGTTAAGTATTGTTACTGAAATAAAGTAAAATAAAATAAAATAATAAAATAAAAACCAAAGGCACAGGAAGAAACTTTTGGGGATGATCAATATGTTCACTAATTTGATTGTGATGATAGTTTTGTGGGTTTATATATATATCCATACTTATCAAATTGTATTAAATATGTGCAGTTTTTGTATATTTATTACACTTCACTAAAGCTCTTTAAGATATAGTCCATAAGCTTATACCTCTATATCTAAGTTTATACATTTATATAAATATTGATGAACAATAGCTATAAAATATAATCCCATTTACTACTCAAGAAAGCAAATGGGAATGCCAATGCATGCTCAGTGAGGCTTTTGTGAACGTACTATTGATTCCATTGAAATATATATAAATTGTGTCTCTGAGTCCTTACACATATTCTGATCTTTGATAAACTCAAGATTACTTGAGGCAGATCAGACAAATAGAGTCATCAGGACAAAAGACCATTAGTAGGTTTTACCACTACTGATGATACCACAATACAATTTCCTCAAGATTAAGCTCATTTTTAGAAATTGCTGCCTTTCCATATCTGGTTCTAAGTGATCTGTTTCAATTTGATCTTATATTCAATCTAGTAATTTGTATTTCTGCAGTTTACTTTTATATATATATACTCTTGTTTATATACCTGTATTCTAATGCAACACTAACATTATACAAAACACAAAATCAATGTATTAGAGATATATCAACTGATTTTATTTTATTTATTTTTATTTTTATTTTTTAGGGAGAGAGAGAGAGAGTGGGGTCAAGGTGGGGAGAGGGCCAGAGGGAGAGAGAAAATCTTAAGCAGACTCCATGCTCAGTGCAGAGCTCAACATGGGACTCCAACTCAGGAACATAAGATCATGCATGACTTGAGCCGAAATCAAGAGTCAGAGACTTAACCAACTGAACCATGCAGATGCACCATCAACTGAATTTATTTTAATAAATAATTGTCCTATGTTCAAAACTCTAAGTTAAAAGCAATCCACTTTACCATACTATAAAGGTCAAAAGGCTGAGCCCCGGAAAACTATCTTAGTGACTTAGACAGAGTCAACAATTCAACCTGTGGTAAATTAGGGTATGTATGTGTATAGGTATCCATGTATGTTTAAGTATAAAATCTGGAAAGCAACTGAGATTTATATATACATCTCATATGTGTATGCATCTATATATATACCTGTTTCTATCAACATTTAATGTAATGATATTTGTGAAATATTTGGCATAATGAATGCCTGGTACAGAACAAGCTTTTGCAAATGCTAGTTTTATTTTGGAGAATATTTTCTACATATTCTTTATTATAAAATAATTTATCATAAATTATAAAAAACATTATATAACATTTTATAATAGAAGTATTATATTCCTTATAATCATGATGAGTTATACTAAAGGTATCAATTCTTATTTGTACTTGTTATTATATATATTAAATAAAACCAAAAGGAGATTTATTTAAACATAGCAAATTTTACTTCTCTTTCTAAATGTAAGGGAAAACATTTTGTCAAATACTCAGTTTCTATAAATAGTTTAAAACCCTTTTAACCAAGAAAGGGAGTTAAAGGGATTCAATATATTTGAGAAAAGAAAATAAGAGCTAAGAAAATGTGGCACAGAATGGCTGTGACATGTATATTATCTTACCTGGAATCATTTTATTATGAGGTCTTAAAAAATAGCTGTTCTTTGGGACTCAGTGAATATAGCTCTAATTTCAGCTTCTAATTTCAGGTTCTCATATATAATTACTCTCTCTATGAGTGTAGAGTGGAGGGTTTTCTGTTACCTTGGGTATGAGCTTTAATTTAAATCCTCAGATTTCCAAAATTCTAATTTAAACCACAGCAGCACAGCTATGATCAGATTGTTCTCTTGTAAATGGGGTTTATAATTTGCGAATCCCAAATGAAACAAATCATTTAGCAGAACTCAAAGAAGCCAGTTAGTCTATGCTTTAATTTTTTTTCTTTTACAAAATGAAAGTAAAGAAAAGCTTAAATACTATTCTGAGAACCTAATCAAGAAGAACTACAGAGTTACTCTTGAATTATATGCCCAAAGGCAATTTAAAGCCAATCCTTTGGAGAAATATTAATAAGGTAAGTTAAAGAAATCACAAATTGGGGTAGTCTGAAAACTTTAATGTCATGTAGCTGATTTTTCATGGTTTATATTGAAGAGAAAGGACCTTTCTCTTATAGATTATATCACACAATTTTGATGCCATTGCTACTGTAGTAGGAAAGAATTCTCTATTCCCCATACGCAATTCTCAAGAATATATAAAATGTCAGATATCAAAAAGTACTAGTTATTTGCAATTGTCTTCTCTCTTACTCTATTCTGCATTTCCCCAAAAGCCACTGGTCCTAAAACTGGTGAGAAGAACAATCTAATCAGATATAGAAAGCCAGGAAAAATCTCTTTACAAGCAGAAAGTGAGCTCTGAAATGTGAAGAAAGAAAAGGCAAAAGCAAACAAGGAGGCAATCTGCAAGTCCTTTTAAGAGTCATGTTGGAGCATTCCTATCCATTTGGGCTTTAGGTAGAAGTTAGCTGACATAAAGATGTCGAGATAAGCCTACTGCCCTAATCCTATCTTACCTCCCTTGGTGATATAGTTCAAGACTTCAATATTGAAATGGAAAGTTGCAGTGCAAATTGAATCTTTTTGAAGATGAGTAGTTGTGATCAGAAATATCATTCTGGTCTTTATAAAATCTACTACACCCACAATTGCTTCCAGTGCTAGAAGTTTCTAAAGTAGTGCTACAAATTTTGAAAATATTAGAAAAAGTATTCATTTTTGTCATTTAAAATTATAAAGCAAGCTGCAAACTTAAAAGTAGTATGGGGCGCCTGGGTGGCTCAGTGGGTTAAAGCCTCTGCCTTCGGCTCAGGTCATGATCCCAGCATCCTGGGATCGAGCCCCACATTGGGTTCTCTACTTGGCAGGGAGCCTGCTTCTCTCTCTCTCTCTCTGCCTGCCTCTCTGCCTATTTGTGATCTCTCTGTCAAATAAATAAATAAAATATTTAAAAAAAGTAGTATGAAGGGAAAAAGCAAGAATTTAAGCGGTATAAATATGCTAAGAAGTAGCTATGCATGAACAGAAAGATAATTTTTAATCAATAAGATTTATCTTGGTTATCTTGTTGTGAATAGACACAAGAAATGACTCGCAAATTATAAATATTGTAGAAACACTTCAGATTAATTTTTTAACCTGCACACTTTCCTGTGGAGCTTGGAGCATAATGAAATGCTATCTTGTGGTTCTTTTTGTGTGGCCATAATTAACATGTTTTTTCAATTTCATTTAATTTTTTTCAGTGTTCCAAAATTCATTATTTATGTACCATACCCAGTGCTCCATGCAATACGTGCCCTCCTTAATACCCACCACCAGGCTCACCCAAGCCCTCACCTACCTCCCCTCCAAAACCCTGTTTGTTTCTCAAAGTCCACAGTCTCTCATGGTTTGTCTCCCCCTCCGATTTCCCCCACTCACTTCTCCTCTCCATCTCTCAATGTTTTCCGTGTCATGCCTTATGTTCCACAAGTAAGTGAAGCCATATGGTAATTTACTCTCTCTGCTTATTTCTCTCAGCATAATCTCTTCTAGTCCCATCCATGTTGATACAAAAGTTGGGGGAACCAGGTGGTGGGTATTAGAGAGGGCACGGACTGCATGGAGCACTGGGTGTGGTACAAAAACAATGAATACTGTTATGCTGAAAATTTAAAAAAATGATTAAAAAAATAAAAAATAAAAAATTGGGTATTCATCCTTTCTGATGGAGGCATAATACTCCATTGTATATATGGACCATATCTTCTTTATCCATTCGTCCATTGAAGGACATCTTGGTTCCTTCCACAGTTTGGTGACTGTGGCCAATGCTGCTATGAACATCAGGGTAGAAATCATCCTTCTTTCCAATACATCTGGATCTTTGGGGTAAATACCCAGTAGTGCAATCACAGGGTCATAGGGTAGCTCTATTTTTAATTTCTTAAGGGATCTTCACACTTGTTGATTCTTTCTCCACATCTTCTCCAACACTTGCTGTTTACTCTCTTGTTAATTTTGGCCACTCTAACTGGTGTAAGGTGGTAACTCAATGTGGTTTGGATTTGAATTATCTGATGGCTAATGGTGGTGAACATTTTTTCACGTGTCTGTTAGCCATTTGTATGTCTTCTTTGGAGAAGTGTCTATTCATGCCTTCTGCCCATTTTTTGACATGATTTACTGTTTTTTGTGTGTTGACTTTGAGAAGTTCATTATAGATCTTGGATATCAGCCCTTTGTCTCTAATGTCATTTGCAAATATCTTCTTCCATTCTTTGGGTTGTCTCTTGATTTTGTTGACTGTTTCCTTTGTTGTGCAGAAGCTTTGATCTTGATGAAGTCCCAAAAGTTCATTTTCACTTTTGTATCCTTTGCCTTTGGAAACGTATCTTGAAAGAAGTTGCTGTAGATAATGTTGAAGAGCTTACTGCCTATATTCTCCTCTAGGATTTTGATAGATTCCTGCCACATATTGAGGTCTTTTATACCTTTTGCATTTATCTTTGTGTATGGTGTAAGAGAATAGTCGAGTTTCATTCTTGTACACATAGCTGTCCAATTTTCCCAGCACCATTTATTGAAGAGACTTTTTTTCCACTGTATATTTTTTCCTGCTTTGTTGAAGATTATTTGACCATAGAGTTGAGGGTCCATACCTGGGCTCTCTTCTATGTTCCACTGGTCTATGTGTCTGTTTTTTTGACAGTACTATACTGTGCTGGTGATCACAGCTTTGTAGTAAATCTTGAAATCACACAATGTGATGCCCCTAGGTTTGGTTTTTTTTTTAACAATTCCTTAACAATTCGGAGTTTTTTCTGGTTCCATACAAATTTTAGCATTGTTTGTTCTAGCTCTCTGGAAAATGCCAGTGGAATTTTGATCAGGATGGCATTAAAAGTATAGATTGTTCTGGCCAGTATAGACATTTTAACCATGTTTATTCTTCTGATCCATAAGCGTGGAATGCTCTTCCATCTTTTTATGTCTTTTTCAATTTCTTTCATGAATGTTCTGTAGTTCCTTGAGTACAGATCCTTTACATATTTCGTTAGGATTATTCCCAGATATCTTATCGTTCTTGATGCTATAGTAAATGGAATCAATTCTCTAATTTCCCCTTCTATATTTTCATTGTTAGTGTATAAGAAAGCAACTGACGGGGCGCCTGGGTGGCTCAGTGGGTTAAAGCCGCTGCCTTCAGCTCAGGTCATGATCCCAGGGTCCTGGGATCGAGCCCCGCATCGGGCTCTCTGCTCGTCAGGGAGCCTGCTTCCTCCTCTCTCTCTGCCTGCCTCTCTGCCTACTTGTGATCTCTGTCTGTCAAATAAATAAATAAAATCTTTAAAAAAAAAAAAAGAAAGAAAGCAACTGACTTCTGTACATTGATTTTGTATCCTGCCACATTACTGAATTGCTGCATGAGTTCTAGTAGTTTGGAGTGGAGTCTTTTGGGTTTTCTGTATAAAGTATCATGTCATCTGCGAAGAGAGAGAGTTTGACTTCTTCATTGCCAATTCAAATACATTTTATTTCTTTTTGTTTTCTGATTGCTGTTGCTAGGACTTCTAGTACTATGTTAAACAACAGTGGTGAGAGTGGACATCCTTGTCTTGTTCCTGATCTCAAAGGGAAGGCTGTCAGCTTTTCCCCATTGAGGATGATATTTGCTGTGGGTTTTTCATAGATAGATTTTATGAAGTGGAGGAACGTTCCCTTATCCCTATACTCCAAAGCATTTTTTTTTAATTTTTTTGAGATTCTATTTGTTTATTTGACAGAGAGAGAGAGAGATCACAAGTAGGAAGAGAGGCAGCTAGGAGAGAGGGGGAAACAGGCTCCCCACAGAGCAGAGAGCCCAATGTGGGTCTTGATCCCAGGATCCTGGGATCATGACCCAAGCCAAATGTAGAAGCTTAAACCCACTGAGCCCCCCAGGCAGCCCATCAGGAATGGAGGTTGTATATTGTCAAATGCTTTTTCTGCATCAATTCAGAGGACCATGTGATTCTTCTTTTATTGATTTATTCTATCACATTTATTGTTTTCCAAATGTTGAACCACCCTTGCATCCCATGGATAAATCCCACCTGGTCATGGTGAATAATCTTTTTAATGTACTATGGGATTCTATTAGCTAGGATCTTGGGAGAATCTTGGCATCTGTATTCATCAGGGATATTGGTCTGATATTCTCCTTTTCGGTGTGGTCTTTGCCTGGTTTGTGGATCAGAGTAATGCTGGCTTCATAGTTTGGAAGTTTTTCTTCTGTTTCTATCTTTTGAAACAGCTTCAGGAAAATAGGTATTATTTCTTCTTTAAATGTTTGTTAGAATTCCCCAGGGATTCTGTCAGGTACTGGGCTCTTGTTTTTTGGAAGGTTTTTAATCACTGCTTGAATCTCGTTACTAGATATTGGTCTATTCAGGTTGTCAATTTCTCCTGATTCAGTTTTGGAAGTTTATATGTTTCCAGGAATGCTTCCATTTCCTCTATGTTGCTTAATTTATTGGCATATAACTATTGATAGTAATTTTTTTTAAAGATTTTATTTATTTATTTGACAGAGAGAGATCACAAGCAGGCAGAGAGGCAGGCAGAGAGAGAGGAGGAAGCAGGCTCCCCGCTGAGCAGAGAGCCCGATGCGGGGCTCGATCCCAGGACCCTGAGATCATGACCTGAGCCGAAGGCAGCGGCTTAACCCACTGAGCCACCCAGGTGCCCCTTGATAGTAATTTTTGATGATTGTTCTATTTCCTTGGTGTTAGTCATGATCTCTCCCTTTTCGTTTATAATTTTATTAATTTGGGTCTTCTCTCTTTTCTTTTGAATTAGTTTGGCCAATGGTTTGTCAATATTATTAATTCTTTCAAAAAACCAGCTTCTAGTTTAATTGATGTGTTCTACTGTATCTCTAGTTTCTATCTTATTGATCTCCGCTCTAATATTGATTATTTCCCTTCTTGTGTGTGTGGGGTTGGCTTAATTTGTTGTTGATTTTTCAGTTCTTTAAGGTATAAAGAGAGCTGGTGTATTCTAATTTTTTCCATTTTTTTGAGGGAGGCTTGGATCGCTATGTATTTTCCCTCTTAGGACTGCCTTTGCCATATCCCATAGGTTTTGGACCCAAGTATCTTCATTCTCATTGGTTTCCATGAATTGTTTAAGTTCTTCTTTGATTTCATGGTTGACCCAAACATTCTTAAGCAAGATGGTCTTTTGTTTCCCAGTATTTGAATTCCTTCCAAACTTTTCCTTGTCATTGAGTTCCAGTTTCAAAGCACTATGGCTGAGAATATGCAGGGAATAATCTCAGTCTATTGGTATTAGTTGAGCCCTAATTTGTGACCTAGTATGTGGTCTATTCTGGAGAAAGTTCCATGTGTGTTTGAGAAGAATGAGTATTCTGTTGTTTTAGGGTGGAATGTTCTGTATATTATCTATGAGATCTATCTGGTCCCATGTGTCATTCAATGCTTTTGTTTCTTTATTGATTTTCTGCTTGGATGATCTGCCTATTACTGAGAGTGGTGTGTTAAGATCCCCTACTATTAAGTATGCTTATCAATATGACTCTTTATCCTGATTAACAGTTGTCTTATGTAGTTGGCTGCTCCCGTATTGGAGGCATAAATATTTACAATTGATAGATCTTCTTGGTGAATAGACCCTTTCAGAATGATGTAGTGTCCTTCTTTGTCTCTGACTACAGTCTTTAGTTTAAAATCTAATTTATCTGATATGAGAATCACTACCTCAGCTTTCTTTTGAGACCCATTGGTAGGAAAGATGCTTCTCCATCCCTTCACTTTCAGTCTGGATGTATCCTTAGGTTCCAAATGGGTCTCTTGTAGACAAAATATGGACAGGTCCTGTCTTTTTATACAATCTGCAATCCTATGTTTTATGGGAACATTTAGGCCATTCACATTGAGAGTAATTATTGAAAGGTATGTTTTTATTGACATCATGTTGCCTGTGAATTCCTTGTTTCTATAGATTGTCTCTATAAATTTCTGTTCTATGACACTCTTGGGTTCTTTCTTCTTTTATAGAACCCCCCTTAATATTTCTTGTAGTACTGGCTTGGTGGTCACGTACTCTTTTAAACATTGCCAGTCTTGGAAGCTCTTTATCTCTCCATTTTGAAAACCTTGCTGGATAAAGTATTCTTGGCTGCATATTATTCTCATTTAGTACCCTGAATATGTCTTGCCAGCTCTTTCTGGCTTGCCAGGTTTCTGTGGACAGGTCTGACATTATTCTGATGGACCTTCCTCTGTACCTAAGGAATCTCTTCCCCCTAGTTGCTCTCAGAAGCTCTTGTCTAAAATTATGATTCATCAGTCTCATAATCAAGTGTCTCAAGGTCTTTGTAGATTTGTTGATCTTGGGGGGTTGGTCATTCTGCCTCTCAGACAGAAACACTGGTTCCATTTCCCAGATTGGGAAAATTTTCATGGAGATTTTGTTCAACTATTTCTTCTAGTCTTCTTTCTTTCTCCTCCCCCTCAGGGATCCCGATAATTCTGACATTGGAACATTTCATGGTGTCATTTATTTCCCTAATTCTGTTTTCATGGCTTCTAAGCTGTTTGTTCCAGGCCTCCTCCTGATCCTTTTACTCTATCAGTTTGTTCTCTAGATCATTAATTCTGTCTTCTGCCTCAGTTACCCTAGATGTTAGAGTATTTAGATTAGATTGGATCTCATTGATAGCCTTTTTAACTTCTTCCCAGGCAGCTTTCACTACTGCCCTAATCGATTCCATGTTGTCACTAATGGTTTTCTTCAACCTAGCCATTAAATGGTTAATTGTTACCCTGAATTCCCTTTCCAACTTATTGTTTATGTCCATATCCAATAGCTCTGATGAAGAGAGCACAGTCTCCAAATTTTTCCACTGTTGGGAGTTCCTCCTTCTAGTCATTTTGGTGAGAGGTGGTTGCAGGGATGTATAGCTGAATATATCAACCACAGTCTAGGTGAGGTGCACCCTGGAATGCTTCTGAGCAATTGGAAGTCACCACCAAAAAGAAAGGAAAAAATGAAAAATGAGAGAGAGAGAGAGAGAGACAGAAAAAAAGAGAGAAGACCAGCCAAAAAGAACCCCAAGATTTATGTAATACCAGAACAAAAACAAATACACAGAAAGACTGATTGAAGAAAAAGATGGGATGGTGGTTATAAATCCTCAATGTGGGTGAGGAAGTTTATTTTGATTCTTCCTGGGTGTATCTTGATATCTTTGTTAAAGGACTCAACTTTTCAGAGATAAAGGGAGATTAAAACTGGTTTATATATAGGGGTAGTATTGATTTGGGAAAGAGGATTACCTTGAAGCTTATATGTATAAGGATATTAACAAAAATAGAAAAGAAATAGAAAACACAGGTATATGTATGAAAAAAGTTTAAGTTAAACGGTTATTATGGAATATGTTGTATTAAGCCTCCATTTGTAATTGTAAGTGGGTTAAAAAAATTAAACAGAACAATAGCGAGAATGAATTAGAAATAAATGTTTTATCTATGAAATATACAACTTTTAGGATAATACTGGGAGCTTAACATATTGTTTTCCCCTGATGCTGGGGTTTTACAGTTTTATAGGGAATCTGTGGTGGTTGTCCTCTCATTCTCTTGGTTGGATTTCTGGGGGAGGGGCCTGCTGAGTTGTTTTTCAGACAGTTTTGCTTGGGTTGAATCCTCCTGCCCCCTATCAAGGGGCTGGGTTCTGTAGAAACCAGTTTTTCATGCTTTTGTTATCTGGAGGGTTTTTTTTTCCCCCCTTTGGTGGCTTTTTGCAGCTTTTTGGAGGTTTAGTGGAAAGCAAACTGCATCTAGACCTCCATCTCAGATAGAAGCCTCAGTCTGGGTGGTCCAGAACACACAGACTCATCCTTTGTAAACTCCACTGAACCATGCAAACTCTCATAGGCAGTGCATGTCCCCAGCCACTCTCTCAGGGGTTGCCTGAACCACCTGCTTGTCTCTGCACCACCATGCTACTAAAACTATGAGTGATATTTATCCAGGGAGCCCACTTTTGGTGGCTGCCTTTGCCGGGACTGCTGTTTTGAGTCTAGACTTCAGGTTGCTACTTGGGAGATCATTGCACTGAGTTCCTTTCAGCCCCCAGCTAGGAGAGCTTAGACCCTCAGCTGGTCCTAGAGACTGCTGGGTCAGACTCTGGTTGTGCAGTGTGCAAAAGTTCTAGGGAGTACAGGCTGGTGCCATCAACAGACTCCCTCATGCTGGGGCGGGAGTGTGCCCAGCAAGCCCTGATGCAAACCATGCAACCCTGGGGGTTCTGATGAACTCTCTCTGGCATGGGTGCACCAGCAGTAGCCATCCTGGGACTGTGGGTTTAGGCCCATGCCCGTGACAGCCCTATTCCACCAGTTGCCCCCTAAGATCTTTTGTTCTTTTTGAGTCCTTTTAACAAGATTTCAAGTTAATGTTGGTCCCCAATCAAAGGGCACTCTCTCATTGGGGTATTACTTTCCAATGTGTCACTTCTGGTGGCTTCCTACCCCTAATGTTTATCCTCTGAGATCATCTTTCCCACTCTGCTTTACCTCTCCACTGGACTCTTCTGACCCCATAGAGATCCAGAAGTGTATAATCCTACATCTCAGTCTGATTTCTTGGGTATTCAGTGTCCTGGTAGATAATTAGCTCACTTTAGGGGACCATTTGAAACAGGGTCTCCTACTTCTCTGCCAACTTGCCCCTTGTTCCATAATTAACTTTAATTGATAAAATGGAGTTGTAGGTCTAGGATGTGTTTCAGCAGGTACAAATGGGGGGAAAAAATCAACAAACCCAGAAAGTATTATGGCTTCAGTTCTATTTTTAGTAAGAACTAGGATGAGTCTGCCAGGTTAATGATATTTGGTTGCTTCAGGTAAACAATCAAATTAAATACTTGAGTAAATTGGATGACCCAGAATGATGAAGACAAACATATATTGAGCTCAACAAGGAAGACCTTGAAAGCCTAGCTAATTATGTAAGTGTTAACTTGTAAGTGAAGTAAAATCTATGGGTAAGTGAGACAAAAGCAAGGATCATAAAATGTGGACTGTGGTGGGAAATTTCTACCAAATCTATGTTAATGGAAAATTTTAAGCAGGTATAATCCTTAAAAAGGATTAGCAGAATTTATAAAAGTGAGGTAGGTCTCACCATGCCAGGCTGCAATGCTAAATTATTCTTAGGGGATATGAAAAATAGCATATGAAAAACAAAGGGATATGAAATGGATAGAGGATAGTCAAATAGGCAGACAGCCTTGTTACAGGAGAAGACAAATTCAAGATATCATATATCTGTGGCTATACATACTTTGAAAAATCTGTTGCTTTTTAGGAATTTTAGCCCTGTGTGCATTAGAAATGCTACATAATTTTAATCTCCTGGGGCTGATAGGGTGAAAGATAACAGAAAAATATCCAAATAACCTACAAGGAGTCTAATAGGTTTGGATTATATATGGAATAATCTTACACCTCGTATTTTCATTTTATCTATGATATATATAGATCTATCTATCTATCTATCTATATCATGATGACCTTTACGGTAAGTTTCTCTTAGAATTCAGAATGAAGAAAAATCAAACAAATAAAACTATAACTGCCACAAAGAAAAAAAGAATGGATATTCTTCCTTTTGGATATCTAGACTAAAGCATATGCTTCATATTCCTTACTCTACTCTGACTCCTTACTCCAAATTGTTCAATCCTTTCCCCTTCCTTCCTTAACCATTTAGTTTGTTTTTCCCTTAATTTTATGGTATATTGATTTACTCATTTAAAAAGTGACAAAAATTATTTTAAGAAGAATGTACTTAAAAATATAGCACAATTAGCAATGACAAGCTATTTCTAAATCAAAAGTAAACACCCTCTATACAGAGTACATGCAATATTTGAACACATTCATTTAAGTTGTATGTATGTGTGCATATTCACAAAGGTTAAAATGGTGGCAGAAGTTCATTATATATCTATATCTATATCTATGTATAGATATAGATATTTTTAATTGGTAGGCTTGCCCATGAATGATGTCTTTGAATTATTGTTATATTTAATCAAAGCTATTATGAATTATTCCACTATACATATAATATGTAATCAAGTACACTTGTGAATCAGCTTGGTTAAGAATATTCCTTATGGGGTGCCTGGGTGGCTCAGGGGGTTAAAGCCTCTGCCTCATGCCTCGGCTCAGGTCATGATCCCAGGGTTCTGGGATGGAGCCCTACATTGGGCTCTCTGCTCCACATGGAGCCTGCTTTCTCCTCTTTCTCTGCCTGCCTCTCTGCCTACTTGTGATCTCTGTCTGTCAAATAAATAAATAAAATCTTAAAAAAAAAGAATATTCCTTATAATACTTTATGCAATATGAAGACCTTCAAATTAGCAATAATGGAGAAGAAATGGTTTTTAGTATTTGGTCAATATGGGGCCTTTTGTCAAGCTGTAGCAATTTCTTAACAATCTAATTCAAATTCCAATCATTTGTTTCCAAATTATTAAATCAATTGATTAGAGCAAAGAAAAACTAAAGATGGGTATTTTCAAATTGTCCAAGTATTTACTTTTTCATTAGTATGATTAGTTCTATTTACTACTAAAACATCAGTGCTACTCTTTCATGACAGACATCCAAATTAAAAATATACACAGTTCATGACAATCAAAGACATCCTAGCCTTTAATAAACCATACCATTAGACCTTAGAACCAGGAGCCTAAAAAATATATGCCTTTCCTTAAAAGAGAGGAAGAAACTACAGCTTTTATTAGACAGTGCCTCCCTGGAGAATTACCATGATGGATACTTACTGATCCAATCAGCATTTTGGATTTGTTTTCTTTCATTTCTCACTTTTTCTCTAACCCTAAGAAATATAACATTTGAATCTGGCCCCTATGGAAAATGCATGAGAAATTAAGAAAAGTAACGAGTAAATGCATTAGTCCAGAAAATTCAGCTCTAGGAGTCTATTGTCCCTCCTTTGATGTTTCTCACCTCAGGGTTGTGCTTTGTCTTAATTCATGACTGTGTTGATGTCATACACTGGGGATAGAATCCCACCCAGGAAGTGTGGTCTCTGCCTTAAATATCAACCAACACACTCCTTCACATCTCCCTGGAAATTTTATTGCTACTTAGGGAGAATTCCATACATTATCTGTAAAAGCTCCACATAGTTAAGGCTGCAGCAGACATGAAGGATACTAAAATTCAAAGTTTATTCCTCTATTAGCCTATTATTTTACATGAAGTTAAATAATTCTTACAATAAATTCTGGCAAATGAATAAACCAACAAGAACAAGTAGGATAAAGAGAATGATTTAGAAAAGACTTTCTCCATGATGATGCTTTCATCATACTCCAGTTTAAATAAAAATGTAAGAAGTGTCCTAACAAAATTTACCATACTAAAATGTGCTGACAAAGACACCTGAGTGAATTTGTCACTTCTACTACAATATACTAAGTGAATTTTGATTGGGATTAAATGTATAGATCAACTTATGATAAATGTATATAAGATCATTATAAAGTTTTCCAATCCAGGAATATGATAAAATATGCAATTATTTAGATCTTCTACACTTAATTTCTCTAATGTGTTGCAATTTTCTATACACAGGTCTTACACATATTTTGTTAGATCTATCTGTTAGATTATTTATGTTGTTAGATTTCAGTATTTGATATTTTGATGCTACGAAATACACTTGGTCTATAAATTGAATATGCCAAATCACTGTTTTTGATATCTAGAAATACAATAATTTCCTGTTGACCTTGTATCTGCCCCCCAACATAAACTAGTTACAATGCAAATGATGATTTACATCTATTTCTATAATATATATGTGACTTTATTTCTCTATTATCCTTCATTGCACTGACTAGGGCATCTGAAATACTGTTGAATTCCAGTAATAGTGAGCACAGATTCTGTTGTCTCCTTATTGAATTAAAGGAACACCACATTCAAAATTTTACTACTTATTATATTAACCATTTTTGCTTTTTACTGCATGTAAATATCTTTAATCAGGCTAATGAAGTTGTCTTCTAATCCTGGGTTATAATTTTTTAAAGGATAATTGGATAATGTGTTTAATTAAGTGCTTGCTTTACATCTCTATATATCACATTCTGATATATTGATTCTGATTTATATGTGAAACTTGCAATTCCTGAAATTAATCCATCTTCATTGTCACATACCATCATTTTCTGGTATTACTGAACAGAGTTTGGTTATGTTGGTTTAGGATTTCTAAATTTACATACCTGAGAAAGAGTTGCTTTTAAATTTTCTTTATTTGTAATGTCCTTGTAAGGTTATAGTATCAAGATTAGCTGGCCTCCCATAAGATATAAACTTCTTAAATCACCATGTTGTATATCTGAAAATAATGTAACATTGTGTGTCAATATATTCAATTTTAGAAGAAGAGGGGGAAATATTTGGTCTCATAAAATGAGTTGGGATTATTTTATCCTTTTGTAATATCTTTAAAATATAGAATTATTATAATTTCTTTCTTGAATTTGGTAGAGCTTATTAATAAAAACCATAATCTCAGTGTACTTGTTTTTGATATTTTAAGTTATACATTCAAAATGACTAAAAACAATTCCAATCTTTCATTTTATTTGTAATTTTGTTAAAGGTGCTTTGTGTTTTTGACTTATTTTTCTACTTCACATATATATTTATCATTTTATAGTTCTTCATAATATATCCTTTATTCTCTTTTTAATGTCTATAGCATTTATTTTTATTTAAAGTAATTTTAGGGACACCTGGGTGGCTCAGTGGGTTAAGCCTCTGCCTTCGGCTCAGGTCATGATCCCAGGGTCCTGGGATCGAGCCCTGCATCAGGCTCTCTGCTCAGCAGGGAGCCTACTTCACCCTCTCTCTCTGTCTACTTGTAATCTCTCTGTCAAATAAATAAACAAAAATCTTTTAAAAAATAAAGTAATTTTACATCTGTGCCTTCTGTCTCATGTACATGAGATCTTATTCTACCATCACTCTCAGTATTTATCAATCTACTTGGTTTGTTTGCTTTAATAACTTTGTATTCTTGGGTTTCATACAGTTGTTAATTACCTGAATCAAAATGTCTCCATTCAAGTCCCAAAAATCATAGAGATCAAAAGGATGTACACAAATACACTTGGATCCTACAAACAGACATAGATTATTAAAATATGTATTTAATATATATATAATGTAATAAATAAATACATAAATTAAAATATATATTTAAATGACCCATATATAGGGCAATGAATCATAAAATCCAGTAGATCCTGGAGCCCAGCTGATAGAAAGAGTAGAGCAGAAGATCCAGAGTATATGCAGAATAGAAGAAATATGTTCAGGAAACATCAAGGGGAGAGCATAGATGAGATCTCTAGGAAGAATAAAATTACATAGAGAATTGGTAACACTGAGAACAAGGTTGACATCTGAAAGATCAACATTTTGTCTCTGGAGCCATTAGGAGGAAGACATCTGGAAGATGTTATGATCCCAGGAGTTGCCTCAGACAGGGGTCTTTAAAAAGGGGGGTGGGCACCTGGGTGGCTCAGTGGGTTAAAGCCTGTGCCTTCGGCTCAGGTCATGATCCCAGGGTCCTGGGATTGAGACCCGCATTGGGCTCTCTGCTTAGCAAGGAGCCTGCTTCCCCCTCTCTCTCTCTTCCTACCTTCCCACCTACTTGTGATCTCTGTCAAATAAAATAAATAAAATATTTAAAAATAAATAAATAAATAAATAAATAAATAAATAAATAAAAGAATAAGGTAGCAACTTGGAAAAAGGAGGTGCCCTCCAGATTTGGTAAAGAGGAAAATAAAACAAATCAAGGAAAGCCAAAGGACTGGCAGAAGCAAAGAAAATTTTAAAAAATCCAGAGACAAAAAAGAACACCTCCCACACTGTGAATAAGCCTAATTAGCCATTTCAGAAGCTCAAATGTTTTCTATATTTAACTGTTATTTTTACTTCAGGGATAAATATTATAAGAAATGAACAGAAAATGGAAGGACATATCTATCCAGGAAGGAACATTGACTTGTTATTTCCTAGCTAATCCTCACTACGCATGGCTGATAAATTGTGGAGACTGAGTAAATATTTATTATTAAAGACAGGTTGAGGGGCACCTGGGTGGCTCAGTGGGTTAAGCTGCTGCCTTCAGCTTGGGTCATGATCTCAGGGTCCTGGGATCGAGTCCCACATCGGGCTCTCTGCTCAGCAGGGAGCCTGCTTCCCTCCCTCTCTCTCTGCCTGACTCTCTGTCTACTTGTGATCTCTCTCTGTCAAATAAATAAAAAATCTTAAAAAAAAAGACAGGTTGATTTTTAAAAATGATCATAGATTACTTAAGCAAAGTATGTAATATAAAATACCCAGAATAAAGTCAATAGATATCTTTAGGATTCACTAAAAATATGAAAATTCTTTAAAACAATTGAAAGGGGAAGGAAAGGAAAAGTGAATTGCGGTGAACTGAGGGGGAGATGAAACATGAGAGATTGTGGACTCTAAGGAACAAACTGAGGGTTAAGGTGAAGAGGGATGTGTGGAGATGGGTGAGCCTGGTGGTGGGTATTATGGAGGGCATGTATTGCCTGGAGCACTGGATGTGGTGCATAAACAATGAACCTTGGAACACTGGAAAAAAATAAAATAAAATTGAAGTTAAAAAATTAAAAATCAATAAAATGGAAAAAATAAAATAAATAAAACCATTGAAAGGGGGCACCTGGGTGACTCAATCATTAAGTGTCTGCCTTCACCTTTGGGTCATGATCCCCAGGTCTGGGATAGAGCCCCACATTGGGCTCCCTGCTAGGCAGAAAGCCTGTTTCTCCCTCTTCCACTCCCCCTGTTTGTGTTCCCTCTCTCGCTGTGTCTCTCTCTATCAAATAAATAAATGAAAGCTTTAAAAAAAATTGAAATATCAGACTTGAAGAAAGTCTGTATCATTCAGGACAATATATGTTTGAAACTTTTTATAATAATTAATGCAGTTTTTTAAAAAAATCATTACATTAAAAATGATTGATATATATATAATGAAAAGTTAATAATTAATTTTCTCATAAACCCTTAATAGGAAATTGAAACACAATGTTAAGAAAGCAGTAGATGAATCAAATTATGAATTATTTGAAACATCTGAAGACCATCCATCAGACGATTGTAGAGTTTTTATGGTGCTTCTCACTAGCTCTGTAATTTTTTACTTATGTCAAATTTGTAATTTAAAAGTTGTTAAAGCTATATTGATTTTGAAAACTTTGAATTAACTAATTTTTATTCTTATCTTTATACATAAATTATCCATAGCTAGTATAAACATGTGACAAATATATTTACACACACAAAAAATCATATCCAAAATAAAGATTTAATTCTTTGTGAAAAATATTTATCTTAGAAAGAATAAAATATATTTTATATAAATAGACTGTACAAGGAATCAAGGAACTTAATTCAAGACACTTCAACTTCCCTAAACACCACTCACCACCTACTGAATGGAAATAACTTTTACAGTAATATGTTATAAATTATATATTTTGAAATAACAGGTAATATATAACAAGCTATGGAAAGCAGAAGTAAAAGTGGATGAGACATAAGAGGACAAGGAGAGATGTTCCACACTTATTATGCAAAAAAAGCAGCTGTTATAATCTTAGTATATATGTTTTCACAGGTATCAAGTCACAAGCCCAAAACTGCAAAGGTTGTATGAGTTAAGGAATTTTTAAAAATAAGAAAGTGGGAAGATAAAGATAGAAAAATGTATACCAGTTTTTACTGCATAACTACCAACCATAAGCTTTCATCGGCATAGAATACTAAAAAGTTTATTTCAAAAGTATGTGTGGCTGGATGGATAATGGCAGAGTAACCTTGCTAACACAGTCCTCCTTCTTCCCCCTGGACTGAAGGAACACCAGCTAACCCTGGGAAGATTTTCTCATGGTGATAACATAAACATAAACTATATGAGTACATGGTCCATTGTCCTAACAATTTCAACAATTTTAACAGAAAATGCACTAAAACCTGCATTAAAGATATTTTTTTTAATTATGAGTATGTGTTGGACTGTATCAAATTATTTTACTGTACAATTAAGTTTGTTTTTTTAAAAGATTTTATTTCTTTATTTGACAGACAGATCACAAGTAGGCAGAGAAGCTGGCAGAGAGAGAGAGAGAGGGGAAACAGGCTCCCTGCTAAACAGAAAGCCTGATGCGGGCCTGGATCCTAGGACCCATAGAACATGACCTGAGCTGAAGGCAGAGGCTTAACCCACCGAGCCACCCAGGTGCTCCACAATTGAGTTTGTTAAGTGATTTTTCTGCTGATTCATTTTCTACTGTTTCATCACTTTCCAGTCATGTACAAACCCAAATTCAATATAATATAGTAATTATTTTTATATTTTGCAGGTTTCTATTTGCTAATATTTTAATAATTTATCTCCTATGTGAGATTGGCTTAAAGATTTCTTTTTCTCTATAATTCTTTGCAGAATTTGGTATCAAAGTTATTCAATCTTCATATAATGTATTGGGAATACTTAAATAACATAGCACTCTAATCTATCAAAGGTAATAGGGATATATAAAATGACATGTCAAAGTTATTGACCTAAAGACATCTTTGAGTCCAATTTTTTTTTTCAAATACTGTCCATAAGATTTATATAAAGTATACCAGTTTTCAAAGTGTAAGAACAATTATTTTATCTGTAAGTGTGTCTCACAAACACACATTTATAATGTGACAAAACTATAAACAAGTCTGAGTGAGTATATCATGACTTCTTTTCCATATGCTTCTAATCCTAGTCCCTGAAATCTAGGTCCCTGAAATGTCAGTCTGGTTTTGGATTCTGCCTGTCAATATGTCTAGCTCTTGGTTGCTTCATCATGAGGTCATTTGACTCCACTAATAAAACATATATGTAGATGGATAACTCAATTCCACAACAGTATATGTAAAAATATATCAGCCTAACTTTAGATTCTGCCTGTCAGCATTTCTAGCTCTTGCTTTCTTCATCAAGATGTCCTTTGATTCCACTAATATAATCTTTACGTTCATTAATAACTCACTTCCACAACAGAATTACAATCTGTTTCTTCCTTTCCTCCCCTTTTTTAAGTTTTTTATTTAGGATTCAGGATTGTGTATGTGTGTACATATGCATTCATAATATGTAAGTGTGTGTGTGTGTGTGTATATATATATATATATAGTATGTACATATACATGTAAAATATATACATATAGTCATAAAACTCCAGTAAGACATTCTTACATGGACATCTCAGTAAAAGTTATACTGCAGATACAAACAGCACTAGTCACAGTTTCCTAGGATGGGACAAAGGGATTAACTGCAAATTGTCAGAAGTAAACTTTTTTGTGAATAAAATTGTTTTATATCTTGATAGGCATGGTCATTATATAGGTGTAGACATTCATCAAAACTCATTAAGCAGCAAATAAAACAAGCACATTTTATTGTTTATAAGTTATGCTTCAATAAAATTGATTAAAAATGGGATTTATTTTTTTGGAGTTTACTAGCTTGTAGTTAACCAGAAGTTGTAGTTAATTTAGTGGGAGTGTATTTTTAGGGGTACAGCATGTGATGAAATATATTAAAGAAATTATATTGATTAAAGTTGACTTTTTCACACTATTATTTTTCTTTACTTGTCTAGACAGTATTAATTAATAAATTATATTTGGCCAAATTTACATACACTCAAGACATTTGATGAGAATTGAATTCGACAAAATTAAGTTGAATAGTGTGTTATGAAAGTTGAAGGTAGTTTGCTACCAGACATAATAGCAAAATAAAAATGTGTGTGTATATATATATATATATATATATATATATATATATACACACACACAAATACACATACATATATATATATAGATATTTTTTAAGAGAATTGGTCACACTGAAACAAAAGAATTATTTTTTTTAATTTCTTTACAGTGTTCCAGAATTCATTGTTTATGCACCACACCCAGTGCTCCGTGCAATACATGCCCTCCATAATTCTATAGAAAAAACAAATACTCTCTGGGACACCTGAGTGGCTAAGTCAGTTATGCTTCAGCCTTCAGCTCAGGTCCTGATTACAGAGTCTTGGGCTCAAATCCCTCACTGGCCGCCTTGCTCAGCGGGGAGCCTGCATCTCTTGCCCACTGCTCCCCTTGCTTGTGAGGGCTTGCATGCTCTCTCTTTCTTAAAAATAAATAAACTCTTAAAAAAAAAAAGAAAGAAAAAGGGAGGAGTCGTCAAGATGGCAGAGAAGTAGAAGGCTGAGACTACTTCAGGTAGCAGGAGATCAGCTAGATAGCTTATCTAAAGATTGCAAACACCTACAAATCCAATGGGAGATCGAAGAGAAGAAGAACAGCAATTCTAGAAACAGAAAATCAACCACTTTCTGAAAGGTAGGACTGGCAGAGAAGTGAATCCAAAGTGATGGGAAGATAGAACCTGGGGGGAGGGGCCGGCTCCCGGCAAGCGGCGGAGCAACGGAGCACAAAATCAGGACTTTTAAAAGTCTGTTCCACTGAGGGACATCGCTCCAGAGGCTTAACCAGGGTGAAGCCCACGCGGGGTCAGCGTGGCTTCAGGTCCCGCAGGGTCACAGAAGGATCGGGGGTGTCTGAGTGTCACAGAGCTTACAGGTATTAGAACTGGGAAGCTGGCTACAGAGAGCCGAGGAATGAGTTCTAAGCTCAGGGTTACCTCGAACCAGTCACAGGCTCGGTCAGCTCGGAGCGCGGCCAGAGGCCAGGTTGACGGGAGTAATTGGGCGCTGTTCTATGAGGGTGCTCTGAGGAGTGAGGCCCCGGGCCCTGGGCTCCTCTGGGCTGGAGACCAGGAGGCCGCCATCTTCATTCCCGTCCTCCAGCACTCTATGGAAAGCATTGAGGGAACAAAAGCTCCTGAAAGCAAACCCAAGCGGATTACTCAGTCCGGCCCTGGGTAAGGGCGGTGCAACTCCGCCTGGGGCAAAGACACTTGAGATTCACTACAACAGGCCCCTCCCCCAGAAGATCAACAAGAAACCCAGCCAGGACCAAGTTCACCTACCAAGGAGTGCAGTTTCAATATCAAGGAGAGCAGCGAAATTCCAGAGGAGGAGAAAGCAAAGCACGGAACTCCCGGCTTTTTCCCCATGATTCTTTAGCCTTGCAGTTAATTTAATTTTTTTTTCTGTTTCAATTTTTTTCTCTTCTTCTGCTAATTTTTTTTAACTTTTACCCTTTTCTTTTTTAACTAGTTTATCTAATATATATATATATATATATATATATATATTTCCTTTTTATATTTTTTCTTTATTGGTTTTCTTTTTTTTAATTGTTACTTTTTTTTTTCTTTCTGAACCTCTTTTTATCCCCTTCCTCCCCCCTCACGATTGGGGATCTCTTCTGATTTGGTTAAAGCTTATTTACCTGGGGTTGTTGCCACCCTTTTAGTATTTTACTTGCTCCTTCATATACTCTCACCTGGACAAAATGACAAGGCAGAAAAATTCACCACACACACACAAAAAAAAGAACAAGAGGCAGTACCAAAGGCGAGGGACCTAATCAATACAGACATTAGTAATATGTGAGATCTAGAGTTCAGAATGACGATTCTCAAGGTTCTAGCCGGGCTCGAAATAGGCATAGAAGATATTAGAGAAACCCTCTTGGGAGATATAAAAGCCCTTTCTGGAGAAATAAAAGAACTAAAATCTAACCAAGTTGAAATCAAAAATGCTATTAATGAGGTGCAATCAAAAATGGAGGCTCTCACTGCTAGGATAAATGAGGCAGAAGAAAGAATTAGCGATATAGAAGACCAAATGACAGAGAATAAAGAAGCTGAGCAAAAGAGGGACAAACAGTTACTGGACCATGAGGGCAGAATCTGAGAGATAAGTGACACCATAAGACAAAACTACATTAGAAAAATTGGGATTCCAGAAGAAGAAGAGAGAGGGGAGCAGAAGGTATATTGGAGAGAATTATTGGAGAGAATTTCCCCAATATGGCGAAGGGAACAACCATCAAAATCCAGGAGGTTCAGAGAACCCCCCTCAAAATGAATAAGAATAGGTCCACACCCCGTCACCTAATAGTAAAACTTACAAGTCTCAGCGACAAAGAGAAAATCCTGAAAGCAGCCCGGGAAAAGAAGTCTGTAACATACAATGGTAAAAATATTAGATTGGCAGCAGACTTATCCACAGAGACCTGGCAGGACAGAAAGAGCTGGCATGATATATTCAGAGTACTAAACGAGAAAAACATGCAGCCAAGAATACTATATCCAGCTAGGCTATCATTGAAAATAGAAGGAGAGATTAAAAGCTTCCAGGACAAACAAAACCTGAAAGAATTTGCAAACACCAAACCATCTCTACAGGAAATATTGAAAGGGGTCCTCTAAGCAAAGAGAGATCCTAAAAATAGTAGATCAGAAAGGAACAGAGACAATATACAATAACAGTCACCTTACAGGCAATACAATGGCACTAAATTCATATCTCTCAATACTTACCCTGAATGTTAATGGGCTAAATGCCCCAATCAAAAGACACAGGGTATCAGAATGGATAAAAAAACAAAATCCATCTATATGTTGCCTACAAGAAACTCATTTTAAAGCAGAGGACACCTCCAGATTTAAAGTGAGGGGGTGGAAAAGAATTTACCATGCTAATGGACATCAGAAGAAAGCAGGAGTGGCAATCCTTATATCAGATCAATTAGATTTTAAGCCAAAGACTATAATAAGAGATGAGGAAGGACACTATATCATACTCAAAGGATCTTTCCAACAAGAAGATCTAACAATTTTAAATATCTATGCCCCTAACATGGGAGCAGCCAACTATATAAACCAATTAATAACAAAATCAATGAAACAAATCGACAATGATACAATAATAGTAGGGGACTTTAACACTCCCCTCACTGAAATGGACAGATCATCCAAGCAAAAGATCAACAAGGAAATAAAGGCCTTAAATGACACACTGGACCAGATGGACATCACAGATATATTCAGAACATTTCATCCCAAAGCAACAGAATACACATTCTTCTCTAGTGCACATGGAACATTCTCCAGAATAGATCACCCAGGCGCCCTCTACCAAACATTTAAAGAAGAACTAATTCCTGGGGTGCCTGGGTGGCTCAGTGGGTTAAAGCCTCTGCCTTCAGCTTAGGTCATGATCCCAGGGTCCTGGGATCAAGCCCCGCATCAGGCTCTCTGCTCTGCGGGGAGCCTGCTTCCTCCTCTCTCTCTCTGCCTGCCTCTCTGCCTACTTGTGATCTCTCTCTCTCTGTCAAATAAATAAATAAAATCTTAAATAAATAAATAAATAAATAAGAACTAATTCCTATTCTCCTGAAACTGTTCCAAAAAATTGAAATGGAAGGAAAACTTCCAAACTCATTTTATGAGGCCAGCATCACCTTGATCCCAAAACCAGACAGGAATCCCATCAAAAAAGAGAACTACAGACCAATATCCTTGGTAATCACAGATGCAAAAATTCTCACCAAAATACTAGCCAATAGGATTCAACAATACATTAAAAGGATTATTCACCATGACCAAGTGGGATTTATTCCAGGGCAGCAAGGTTGGTTCAACATCTGCAAATCAATCAGTGTGATACAACACATTAATAAAAGAAAGAACAAGAACCATATGATACTCTCCATAGATGCTGAAAAAGCATTTGACAAAGTACAGCATCCCTTCCTGATCAAAACTCTTCAAAGTGTAGGGATAGAGGGCACATACCTCAATATTATCAAAGCCATATCATTGGATATTGCCATATCCATCGCAAATATCATTCTCAATGGAGAAAAACTGAAAGCTTTTCCGCTAAGGTCAGGAACATGGCAGGGGGATGTCCATTATCACCACTGCTATTCAACATAGTACTAGAAGTCCTAGCCTCAGCAATCAGACAACAAAAGGAAATTAAAGGCATCCAAATCAGCAAAGAAGAAGTCAAACTATCACTCTTCGCAGATGATATGATACTATATGTGGAAAACCCAAAAGACTCCACTCCAAAACTGCTAGAACTTGTGCAGGAATTCAGTAAAGTGTCAGGATATAAAATCAATGCACAGAAATCAGTTGCATTTCTCTACACCAACAACAAGACAGAAGAAAGAGAAATTAAGGAGTCCATCCCATTTACAATTGCACCCAAAACTATAAGATACCTAGGAATAAACCTAACCAAAGAGACTAAGAATCTATACTCAGAAAACTATAAAGTACTCATGAAAGAAATTGAGGAAGACACAAAGAAATGGAAAAATGTTCCATGCTCCTGGATTCGAAGAATAAATATTGTGAAAATGTCTATGCGACCTAAAGCAATCTACACATTTAATGCAATTCCTATCAAAGTACCATCCATCTTTTTCAAAGAAATGGAACAAATAATCCTAAAATTTATATGGAACCAGAAAAGACCTCGAATAGCCAAAGGAATATTGAAAAAGAAAGCCAAAGTTGGTGGCATCACAACTCCGGACTTCAAGCTCTATTACAAAACTGTCATCATCAAGACAGCGTGGTACTGCCACAAATACAGACACATAGATCAATGGAACAGAACAGAGAGCCCAGAAATAGACCCTCAACTCTATGGGCAACTCATCTTCGACAAAGCAGGAAAGAATGTCCAATGGAAAAAAGACAGCCTCTTCAATAAATGGTGTTGGGAAAATTGGACAGCCACATGCAGAAAAATGAAATTGGATCACTTCCTTACACCACACATGAAAATAGACTCAAAATGGATGAAGCACCTCAATGTGAGAAAGGAATCCATCCAAATCCTTGAGGAGAACACAGGCAGCAACCTCTTCGACCTCAGCCGCAGCAACATCTTCCTAGGAACATCACCAAAGGCAAGGGAAGCAAGGGCAAAAATGAACTATTGGGATTTTATCAAGATCAAAAGCTTTTGCACAGCAAAGGAAACAGTGAACAAAACCAAAAGACAACTGACAGAATGGGAGAAGATATTTGCAAATGACATATCAGATAAAGGGCTAGTGTCCAAAATCTATAAAGAACTTAGCAAACTCAACACCCAAAGAACAAATAATCCAATCAAGAAATGGGCAGAAGATATGAACAGACATTTCTGCAGAGAAGACATCCAGATGGCCAACTGACACACAAAAAAGTGCTCCATATCACTCGGCATCAGGGAAATACAAATCAAAACCACCATGAGATATCATCTCACACCAGTCAGAATGGCTAAAATGAACAAGTCAGGAAATGACAGATGCTGGCGAGGATGCGGAGAAAGGGGAACCCTCCTACACTGTTGGTGGGAATGCAAGCTGGTGCAACCACTCTGGAAAACAGCATTGAGGTTCCTCAAAATGTTGAAAATAGAGCTACCCTATGACCCAACAATTGCACTACTGGGTATTTACCCTAAAGATACAAACATAGTGATCCGAAGGGGCACGTGCACCCAAATGTTTATAGCAGCAATGTCTACAGTAGCCAAACTATGGAAAGAACCTAGATGTCCATCAACAGATGAATGGATAAAGAAGATGTGGCATGGGGCGCCTGGGTGGCTCAGTGGGTTAAAGCCTTTGCCTTCAGCTCAGGTCATGATCTCAGGGTCCTGGATCAAGCCCCGCATTGGGCTCTCTGCTCAGCAGGGAGCCTGCGTCCCTTCCTCTCCCTCTCTGCCTGCCTCTCTGCCTACTTGTGGTCTCTGTCTGTCAAATAAATAAATAAAAATCTAAAAAAAAAAGAATATGTGGCATATATATACAATGGAATAGTATGCAGCCATCAAAAGAAATGAAATCTTGCCATTTTTGACGACGTGGATGGAACTAGGGGTATTATGCTTAGTGAAATAAGTCAATTGGAGAAAGACAACTATCATATGATCTCCCTGATATGAGGGAGAGGAATTGCAACATGGGGGGTTAAGGGGGTAGGAGAAGAGTAAATGGAACAAGATGGGATTGGGAGGGAGACAAACCATAAGTGACTCTTCATCTCACAAAACAAACTGAGGGTTGATGGGGGGAGGGGGTTGGGGGAGTGGGGTTATAGACATTGGGGAGGGTATGTGCTATGGTGAGTGCTGTGAAGTGTGTAAACCTGGCGATTCACAGACCTGTACCCCTGGGGATAAAAATGTATTATATGTCTATAAAAAATAAAATTAAATTAAAAAAAGAAAGAAAGAAAGAAAGAAATACCCCTTAAATTACAATCTCATCTCACTTTTCTGACCTTCAGCAGAAATTAACCATCTAAACTACTTACCACCCACCATATTAAATAATAGCATTTTAAGTTTGTTTATCATTAAAATAAACCAATGGCTTTAGATCATATATTCAAATTTATATATGACTAAAGCAGACAGTATAAACACTATTACCTTTAAAATTTAAAGTGAACATGAATACCTCTTACTATAATTGATACTCTATATAGATTGATCAATGAGTCTGCTGGAAAGAATGAAAGTGATCCAGGCTAAACAGATTAAGCTTCTTGTGTTGCTAAGCAAGGTTTCTCAAAACAAACAAACAAAAAAACAACAGAGAGTAAATATTTAATGCTTTGTGGGCTATGTTGTCTCTATCACATTACTCAACTTGGCCATTGCAGTGTGAAAGCAGTAAAAAAAAAAAATAAATATATACATATATACATACATAATGCATGCATATTAATTTATTTTTCAGACTTTCCTTCCAGCACTCATCATCTATCCCCTTTTTGTGTTTGTTTCAATTATATTGGTTTCCTTTTCAAACGGGAGCTAGTAATGGATGGGTGTGGTTGCATTGGAATAAGAACTTAGTAACAAAAGCTGGAGGCTGTGGGAATTGGCCCACAGGCTGTTATTATTATTATATATTATCATAAGTACCAGAGCTTATAAGCCAATGATGTTGTAATTGTAAAAGCTATTTCCTATTCCCTATTAGCAAAATAAGTTCAGAAATAAATTTAGAACATGGTTATATTTTCTGAAACTGGATGGAGTGTTCAAATTCTAACACTAAGCAATGTTGAGATCTCTAAGGTAGACCTCAAAATATGGTATATTTCAATTTTAACCACGTTCTTCATATTGAGAAATAAATCAAAGGAATAAAATAGAAACTCAAATGTCAAGTATATTCCTGACAGAGGCCAGGTCAAAGCACATCCTTAGTGCAAGAGTTGAACAGTTCTGCTAAATAAATCTCAGCATTAATAAGCATATTTATCCACCTCATAAAGTGGTGCTTGATGTAATGGGGCTCCATCCTTTGGGTCACATTGTTACATAAATTTACATTGTTAACTTCAAGAGAAATAAGGTCTGAGTGAAGATAAACACCTAGTTATTCCTCCCAGATTTGGTTCACTGACTATTTATTTCACTTCCTTGGATCAGAGTGATTATAAAGAAAGAAAGAAGCTCTTTCCTCTAACAATTAGATCGTATCTCTTAGAGAATTTATATTTAGTTTACATATGTTAACTTCAAATACTACTGCTTGATGTTTACATGTTTTAGTCTTTTTTCCAAAAATCATTAATCTGTGGTGGATTCTAAATACTTTTTTCAATTATTGCAATCATAGTCAATAGACACATCAGTGACACATTAATGAAAACACTACTGATTCTCATGAACTCATTTGAGATTTACACAGACTAATATTTATTTCTCTAAAATATTCTACTACGATGTAGAATTAGTTGAGTTCTGCTGCTTTCTGAGGTTCTGGATAGCTGCCAAAACTTAGTTTTGTTTTGTTTTTCTCATTGTTAATTGTGTTAAATGATATTTCCCTTTTACACATTGTAAAATTTTATTGCTAAACTAAGCATATAACAACTATCAGAAATTGAAGGAAATATCCTAAATTTATGCTGAGATCTGGATTAGACAAATACAATTGTCCCACATTAAATATCTAGCTGTAACTTGATATATGTAATGTGTATATATATTATGTATAAAATGATGTCATTGGTTTTATTATTTTTTTCTCCAGCTTAAAAATAAAACAAATAAATTGAAATAAACACACATAATAAAAAAGACAGAGTAAGTCCCAGAAAGAACAAAGCTTAGAAGTAAATTAAAGAAGATTTTGTTTGCACACAAGTAGATGGGTGTTTATTTTTGCCCAGATAAATTAGGACTAGGAGATAGTTGATAGATGATAGATGATAGATGATAGTTGATAGATGAAAAAAGTTACAATAGAATACAAAAGTGTTATGAGTAAGGTGCTTCAAAAATAAAGGGGTATTTTATGAAGACAGTGTGGAACACAGGCACCAGATAATCATTTGAAAGATTTAAGTGGGCAGGAAATAATATTCTAGAGATGTGTTATCACATACAGTAGCCACAATTCACATTGGCTACTAAATTTAAATTTTCATTAATTAAAATTAAAATTAAATCTTAGCTATATAGTCAGTCACACTAGCAACTGGTAAGTGTTCAGTAGATACATGTGGTTATCACAGTGATCATTATATCAAACACCATTTATTTGAAGTGTAGAATAATATTCCAATATCTATATTATTATATAGATGTAGTACAATTTTTTTTAATCTATTCACCTAAATGAAGTACAGTTCAGTTGCTTCCCAGTTTTGGTGAGGATTCAGAGAAATTGAAATTGTCATTCATTGCTAGTGGAAAATGTATGATGGTGTTACCACACTAGAAAACAATTTGAAAGCTCCTCAAAATGCTCAAAATATAGTTACCATTAAAGCCCAGAAATTCCACTACAAAGGATACTCAAGAATAATAAAAATATATGCCAATACACAAAATTATACATGAATGTTCAGAGTAGTGTTATTCATTAAACCTTGAGAGTAGAAAAAACACAAGGTGAATCATCTGATGAATTAATAGTAGCGTGGTATATTCATACAATGGAATATTATTTGTCAATAGAAAGACTGAAGTCTGATACATGGCAGATCACAGATAACCTTGAGAACTCTATGCTAAGTGAAAGAAGGCAGGCATAAATTAAGATCTACTGTAGTACTCCATTTTTATCAAATTTCTTTAATAGACAAATGCATAGAGACAGAAAATAGACTATTGTTTGCCAGTGAACTCTAATATATAGTAGTTTCTTTTATGGTGATGAAATATTTTAAAATTAGATAATGCTGATATTTGCACACCTCTGTGAATATACTAGAACCACTGAATTTTAGAGTCTAAAAGAGTAAATAATTTATAAATAATAAATTTATAAATAATACCTTAATAAAGCTGTTACAAGAAAAATATCATGTTGTTGTGCACATCTCTACATCTCTTTCCATGCACAGGTGTATTTATTTCTTCTGGTATATGCTTCTTGGTGAAATTTCTTGGCTTGCTCTTAACCATACTAACACCCAATTTTACTATCTTATGCACTAAAAAAAAAAAAAAAGCAATTTATGTTTTGGCTCACATGTGGGAGGTAGAGAACATTATTCTGTATTAATTTAGGTCTCATTATAGCTCTAATAGACTGAAAAGATCAAAGAAAACACAGTAAAGGAAATATACAGGAAAACATAAGTCAAGGGAGGTTATTGCTAAAAATACAGTCAAATTGTTAATGAATAAATAAAAGCCTAAAAGAAGAGTGACTAATGTTATGGGAAATCAACATAAAATGATTTGCAAATATACTTATGATTATGTACTCAAATTTCATACATCTCAAACTGTTCTTCCCTAACGGGAGCTCTTCCTGGTAAAACACCAAAGCAGGGCTTCTTTTCTTTAATTCTCTTTTGTTTCTATTTATTGATAGAAATATTAAAGAAGAAACAACTAATGCAAATGTATTTTTAAATATCTACATACCAAGCACATTTAACTTTTGACTTCTTTCCATTAGAAATAATTAGATGATTACTTGATAATGCAGTGCAAAATATAAACATAATAGTAACACTTATCTAATGCTTACTACACACCATGCATAATTTTGAGCACTTTACATAATTAGCTGTTTTAAAACTTAAGCAATACAATTAGCAGACACTGAAAATGTTACATGAAAGTACTAAATATCTAACCCACACTATATGGTATAGAAATCCTGACTTTTTTTTAAAGATTTTGTTTTATTTATTTGACAGAGAGAGATCACAAGTAGGCAGAGAGGCAGGAAGAAAGAGAGGAGGAAGCAGGCTCCCTGCTAAGCAGAAAGCCCAATGTGGGGCTTAATCACAGGACCCTGTGATCATGACCCGAGCCAAAGGCAGAGGTTTAACCCACTGAGCCACCCAGTCATGCCAGAAATCCTGACTTTTAAGTTCACACTCTTTATTTGTAAGCTCTCTCTAAAATTACAAAAACATCAGTATATAATTTAATGCAAATTATATCTATGTCTGAAACAAAACTGAACATATAGTCAAAATTGAGGTCTCCATAGCACAATTGTTTGGTCATATTTAAAATCAATTTTTGTGGGTCAAACATATGCTGTTTTCTATTGAATTGGTAAAATAGAAAAATCACATATTTATGTGAGTAAGCCCTTCAAACATACATACCTGCTCTGAGTTTGCCTTTTGCTTCTCTGAGTTGAATATTATTTCAATGTTCTGTATCAGTCAGGTTCTGTAAAATATAAGTGGGTTTCCTTCTAATAATATTTCCCACTAGTTTCCAACAATCCAGCCATGTCACATTGTCATTTTCCTGGTTTCCTGAATTTATGATTTTCTGTATATTTAGACTTCTTTAAAGCCAAATATAAACAGCCCTTATCCCAGAATATGGGAATATTCACATTATCTAATGTGATAAGCCATTAGCATATGGGGCTGTTGAGCCATGAAATATGACTAATCTGAACTGAAATATGAAGCTCTACATATTTGGAAATTAAAGATTATATTTCTAAATAATCATGACTCTTAACAAAAGAAATCTCAAGATGATTTTAAAATATTTTGAACTAAATGATACTGAACAATATAACTAACGCTATGGGACTTAGCTAATAATGGCCGTGCTTAAGGAGAAATGTATAGCCTTAGAGACTTTAATTGGAAAGAAGATCTAAGGTTAATCATCTATCTTAGTAAACTAGAACAGAAAGCACAAACTAAACTCAAAGCCAGTAGAAAATATTTATAATTTTTTTATTGACTCCATTTAGAGTAAGGCAACATACCAGTGTTTTAATTTCACACACCCTTGAGACTAGTTTTACACATTTCACAACAGGTCTTATTTACATGTGCCTGAAATATATATAGCAACAGAAATTTTTTAAAGATGTTTATTTTTCTTTCTTTCACTATTATTTCAATGATAATAATTTTGCTACAGACAAACCTTTTACTTTCATGACATTGGAAGTTGTTTGGCTTGGGAAACTCACATTAGCATGGAGAGTGCTAATTTGAACATACAAAGAGGCACTTCTATTATAAGAAAATGAATAAATAGTGGTTACATGAAGGAACAAAATTTGGAAAAAATATCCCAAAAGAATGTGAATATAGTAGTTGAATTAGTGTACAGCCCAACAAAATTGTTAGATACATGAGTCAAACTGTAGAAGATGGAAATTAGAATTAGAATGGCATTTTTCCTATTAAACTGCCATATTTACTGGTATTGAAGTAACCTATAATGAAATTTGAGGAGTTCTCAGTTCCTACTAACTTGCTATCTTGTGCAAGGTAGAAACATGCAGGCAGAATTCACATTGTGTAAGAAAATATTCTGGGCAGTAATGAATTCTGGAGTCATAATATATTTAAAAAACATATTTTGGAAAAGCATAATCTGGGCCAAACTGTGGTCACATATTACATTTTTGGGATTAAAAAAGTCTTTAGCAGCCAGGATAATACCATAATTCAAAGATATTTTAAGGAGAAAAGAAAATAAATCTAAGCCAATAAAGATCTCTTAAGCCAAATAAGAATAAAGATAAAAAACCTAAACAAATCACCTTGACCATCAGTATATATTTGGTCTATTCCATGGTGTAGAATTTTATTAATTTATAGTATCTTGTTTATTTGGTTGTTAATACAACCTTATGTTTCAAGTACTATTTCACAATGAAAATATATTCATCACTTACCAAGTCCTAATGAATGCATCAAAATATTTCTTAAAATCAAGTTTTAATAAGTCATTGGATAAACAGAGTTGATTTCTTTTTTTTTTTTTTTTGTATCATCCTGTGTTAGTGGATAAAAAGCATTTGTTCATGCCCTTTTCTTGAGAGCATTGTTATATCAGCCTGATGATTAGAAGAACATATCTAAGCCATCAGCTGATATAGGAAATTACTTTGTAATGAAATAAAGATAGTCACATTTCTTCATTCTTCTATTTAACAAGATTGTGAATAATCAAGGATGCCTTTCTTAAAAATATGCCTTTCTTACACCATACACAAGAAGAAATTCAAAATGGATTAAAGATCTGAATGTGAAATGTGAAATCACAAAACTCCTAGAATAAAATGTAAGTAGTAATTAAGCAATAAAACGTAAGTAGTAGTAAGCAGTAATATCTTTGACATTAGCTATGAAAATATTTTTCTGGATATGTCCACTCATGAAACAGAAATCAAAGCAAAAATAAAATACTGGAACTACACCAAAAGAACAGAAACAAAAACAAAAAAATAGAAGAATTTTTCACAGTGAAAGAAACCATCAACAAAATGACAAGGCAATCTACTGAATGGCACCAGACACTTGCTAATGTTATACCCAGTAAAAGGTTAATATCCCAAATATATAAAGAAGTTATACAACTCAACAGCAAAAACAAATATCTGATTAAATAATGGTCAGGAGACCTGAATAGACATTTTTCAAGAGAAGACAAATAAATGGTCAAAGGATATATGAAAAGATGATCAACATTACTAATCATCAGGGAAATAACAATCAAAACCACAATAAGATATTACTTTATACCTCCCAGAATAGCTAGAATTAAAAGGACAAGAAATAACAAGTGTTGGCAAAGATATGGAGAAAAAGAGCTCTTGTGCACTGTTGATGGGAATGCAAATTGATGCAGATACTATGGAAAATAGTATGAAGTTTCCTCAAAAATTAAAAATATAATTATCATATGATCCAGTAATTCCTCCACTGGGCATTTATCCAAATAACACAAAAACCTTAACAGAATATCACTCAGTTATAAAAAATGACAACTTGATATAGTTGGCTTCTTCATGGACTCTGTAGATTTCTGTAGGTCTAACTGGATCAGAGCCCAGCCACCACTTTTAACATGGAGACCTGGTTTTGTGAGTCTGGAAATTGGCTTGCTTATATGATAATTCTGAAAAATACTTGTGAGAGAAGAAAATATTTGATACTATTTTTATTGATTATATTTAATTACAAATTATCTAAAAACTATAGAGATGAGCCAATAAACTTCTTGGTCATATGTAGGACTATTTTATTTAAAAAGTTGTAATCTTTTCATTTTGTGCAATGGAAAGGATATCCTAAAACAAAATGAAAGGATTCCTGACAATTTGCTTATTTATTTATTTATTTATTTATTTATTTATTTATTTTAAGATTTTATTTATTTATTTTAGAGAGGGAGGGAGAGAGAGAGCACCAGTGATCAGGGGGAGGAGCACAGGGAGAGGGACAAGCAGACTCCAAGCTGGGAGTGGAACTCAATGCTGGGCTCATTCCCACGACCCTGAGATCATGACCTGAGCTAAAACCAAAAGTCAGATGCTTTAACCAACTGAGCTACCCAGGCACCCCAGGATGCATGACAATTTAGAGTTTCATTTTCATATATGTCAGTCACACTTTTATTATTCAATTTTTCATTCTTTTTAACTGTTCCTGCACTTCTAGGTGATGAACATGTTACAGAAATTAATATACTAATATTAATCTTATAATATATTATTATATATTATATTATATTACATATTATTCTTTATATATGTATATACTATATATTATTGTTTATATATTATCAAATAATATTTGAGGTGTCAATGGCAAAGAAAGAGTCAATCTTCGAGTAGAATCAAATAATTTAACTATTTATTTTTAATTGCAATTGAGTGAAATAGACTTCTATACAGCCAGAGAATAGGCAAACTATCACTTTAATATTTATTTCCATTATAGATTGAATAGAAGCATAAGAATATATAGGACTGAACCAAGAGATTGGTCCCTTTGGCAAACTAGTCTTAATAGCAACCTTAAGAAAAATGTAAGAGTAGATCTAAATGTTTAAAAAAAAAAAGTAAGAGTAGATCTAAAACTCCCATAGTATGATATTTCATTCTTGGTTCATATGAGACACAGAACATTTAAGTAAAATGGGAAATAATCATCTGAGGGACTATCAGAAAATTTTTGGGTGCTTACCTGATATTAACTAACCTTTTGGGGGGTGTTTTTCCTGATTCCAAGGATGAATTTTTGAGATTTTTTTAACTCTCAAATAAAGTATTGAGAAGACTCTGATTTTAATAAGATAAGACCTAAACATAAAAAGAAAGTAGAGTTGAATGTCTCTGCTAAGAACTGAGTAGTAACAAAAAAGAGGGGAGGATGGGAATCAAACTATATAAAAGTAATGTTTTATACATCACTGGAATTAAGCTAGTATAAATCTGAAGCTAATTCTAATTAGTTAAGATGTATATGTTAAACCCTATACAATCATCAAACAATTCTCAAAAAAATACATAAAAAAACATGAAATAAAAATTAAAATGCTACATTAAAAATATTTAATTTCAAGGAAAGCAGTAAATGAAGAATAGATGATCAAGAAAAAACACATGACATTTATGAAAACAAGAAGTAAAATAAAAAATAGAAATCTGGCAACATCAGTAATTATATCAAATGGTAATGGACTAAGTAATTCAATGAAAGTAAGACATTGTCAGACTTGATTAAAAAAATAATCCAACCCTATGCTATCTATAGAAGCTACACTTTAGATTTTAAGATACAAAAAGGTATGGGAAAAGGGATGTAAAGGATATTTCATGCAAGTAATAACCACAAGAATGCTAGACAGGCTATGTTAATATTACATAAAATAGACAAAAAAAAGTTACTAGTGATGAAGAAGAACAATTCAGAGTGATTATGTGGCCATCAGAAGAGACAGTATAAATATATATGGACCTATTAATATAGCACCATAGTACATGAATCAAAAACTAACATAAATGAAGAGACAATTCAATGAGTTGGAGACTTCAATATCCCACTTTCAATAATGGTTAGAACAAATAGAATATGAAGAATTAAGGATTTGAAGCATACAATAAGTCAATAGACAATATAGATCTAACAGAAAACACTTCACAAACCAAAAAAATTATACATTCTTCTCAAGTCCACATGGAACATTTCACAGGATAGACCATTTGCTAGGCCATTAAAAAATAATAGTAAAAAATTAAAAACCTCAGTAACTTTAAAAAGACAGAAATGATATGAAGTATGTTATCTGATCACAAAGAAATGAATTAGGAATAAACAGGCAAAATAATTTGATAAACTCACATACATACAGAAATGAAACAACACACTTCTAAGTAACATATGGGTCAAAAAAAGAAAACAAGGGGCACCTGGGTGGCTCAGTGGGTTAATCCTCTTCCTTTGGCTCAGGTCATGATTTCAGGGTCCTGGGATTGAGCCACGCATCAGGCTCTCTGCTCAACAGGGAGCTTGCTTCACCCCCTGACTCTCTGCTACTTGTGATCTCTCTCTCTCTCTCTGTCAAATAAATAAAATCTTTTAAAAAATATGAAAAAGCAAACTAAACTTAAAAGGCAAGAATAAAGAAGAGAATGATAAAGATTAAAATAGAAATTAATAAAATAGAGAACTAAAAACTGTAGAGAAAAAAAATATTAAATAAAACACTGATTCTATAAAGAGAGAGAGAGAGCTAAATTACCAGAATCAGAAGTGAAAGAGGAGACACTACCACTGGCCTTAGAGAAATATGGATTATAAGAGAATAACATGAGCACGTGTATTCTAACAAATTAGATAACTTTAGGAAAATTCAATAAACTGGAAAGCAAGGCTTTAAATTAAAAAAAGGAGGGTTTTTGAAGAACCTAATGAAATGGCAAGTATTTTGATAAAACTGATTTTAAAAAGACACAGATAAACATCATTAGTAATAAAAAGTGCATATGAAATAAAATTTTTTAAAAGCTTAATAAAAAATAAGATCTTAATCCCAATAAAGTAGATTTGAAAGGGATAACCCTCTATAAAATATAATTTACATAAGCCCAATAAAATGGAAAAATGCAATGATAAAATAATGCAATGATAACAGTCCAATGGAATAGGTTGAGTTCTTTGAAATAGGAACTCATACCTGTGCTTAAAAAGGGGAAAAGTAATTCAAAGTATCCTCAAAGGTGAGAAAATACTCAGGAGCTTTTAAATATTGTCTACAGAAGATTAAGTGTAATGGGAAGGAGCCTAATGGAAGGTATGATCACCACTTTACATAATTTTATGAGAACTTGGAGAAAATTAAAAACATGTTCCCATATTTGTAAAATAATAATCATAATCTAGTACCATAAAAAGTAATAAAGTCTACTATTAAGCAAACCAAATATTTAAATAGCTTCCAACCCAAATTTGTAAGCAATTTTTATATCACCTCAGAGATTTTAAAATAAATTTACTTTTAAATGGAATCTTAAAAAAAGAAGCATTTAGAAGTCATATGAAAAATTAAGATAGTCTTTTGTCATATTTTCTATAACTGAATCATAAGTGAACTGGGGCTCACTTAAGTGGGAGCCCCAGTTGTGACAGAAATTGTTGGCATTGCAAAATAGTATATAATTACACAGATCACAAACAAGATTATGACCTAACCCTCTTACATTGATTGGATTTGAAGAGGAGTTAGTACAAACTGCAGCCTACTTTTGATGACAATTGACAGGAATGTTTTGTCTTGTTTTGTTTTCTTTTTTGAGGAGTATAGAGAAGCCTGTATCCAAAAGTTGCACTAATAACCCAAAACCTAAATGACAGATAAAGAGAGAAGTACCACCCTGGAAAGCCTATAAGATGAAACATAAAAGTCCTTTAGCCTGGAGTTGCTCCTCTGGGATAAGTGACACCCAAATTTAAGCTCCCACCTGAGGGAAAATCAGAATATTTAATGAGACAGAAAAACTTGAGAACATGACAAATATTTCAAAATATTAAACCCAATGTTGTCAAAGATGTAGGTTAAAGAGATCCATCGTAAGTTGTTTTTGGGAGTGTAAATACAACAGACTTTTTAAAGAGCCACTGGATGATATCCAGTAAAACTGAAGTTGCACCTGCCCATGACCCATCAACTATATAGAGAAATGTATCTCAGAGAATCTCTTGCATATCTGTTGGGTTGGAATATATTAGGATATATATTTATTGTATTATTTACAAAATAAAAATAGCCAAGAATCCAGGTGTTCACAATCAATTGTGATGTATTTTTTAAACCATTTTATTTATTTATTTATTTGACAGAGAGAGAGAGAGAGAGAGATTACAAGTAGGCAGAGAGAGGGGGAATGAGGCTTCCCCTCTGAGCAGAGAGCTGGATGCAGGGCTTAATCCCAGGACCCTGAGATCATGACCAGAGCAGAAAGCAGAGGCTTAACCCACGGAGCCACCCAGGTGCCTTAATTGTGATGTATTTAAATTATCTTATACTTTTTTTTTTTAATTATCTTATACTTTATAGAATTTTAACAGATGACTGAATTTTCATAAATCAAAACAGTTGAATCACAGGAATATATGATGCTGGGTGGGATAAAAAAGGTGAAATCACAGAGAAATATAGAATATAAATTATAAAAAGTTTTTGAAATACACAAAACAGTAACATTTTATTTGGGGATGTGAATGTACATGGCAAGAAGTGCACACGAATTCCTCAAAGTGGATCCCTTTGAATAAAAGGGAATGGATGTCAGGATGGAGGGTTTAACTTACATGTAACATATGATTACTTTTAGATTTAGACACGTGGTGCATTTTCTCTAGGCTTAAATATATCATCATTTGTTATTTTAATTTAAAAATGTCTACCAGGTAAATGTCAACCAAAGAATACAGGTGTGGTTTACTTAATTTAAAAACAGCCTTCAAGGATGAACATAAAATGTCATAAAAATATTGATGAAAGTTAAAAATCACAAATTAGATATAGCAGTCATTAAATATTTATTTACTTATCAGATTTCAAACACAGGCCATAAACTGGGCCACAAATGCATCACAAGATTAAAAATATTAAAATTTTACAGTATAGGTTCTCTAATGATGTTGGAATCAGTATAGAATTAAAAAATTCACTACTATGTGAAAAATCTAAATATCTGGAAATGAACCAACACAATTCCAAATAAGGCAAGGCACGGTCAAAGAAGAAATTTTTAAAATATATTTTAAACTGAATGAAAATGCAAATACAAATCACAATGGAATATAGCTAAAGAAGTACTTAGAGAGAGATGTAGCTTTAAATACCTAACATTGAAAAGAAGGAAGAGAAAAAATCAAATATTGAAACTTCAACTTTAAAAAGCTAGAAATTAAAATCATATTAAACCCAAACAAATACAAGGAAGGAAGACTTAAGGGATGACCATCAATAAAGTAGAAAATGTGCAATTGAGAAAAAAATCAATGAAAGCAAAAGCTGATTCTTTGAATAACAAAGAAGAGGAAAAACTCCACATATACCAATTATCAGGAGTGTAAAAGGAAGGATCACTATACTATGTGAAATTTGATGCATCAAATCATACTTTGTTTAATGTGATATGGGAAAGTGCCATATCCAGGAATTAATATCACTCAGCAAAAATGAAGGGTTCTGTGGGTATTTGCTTATGGAATTCATAAGCTTCATTTTCATAGTGTAAAATCTCTTCTGTTTTAAAATATATAAAAACATGCACACTGAAGTCATTGGTATTCAAGTAAAATAGGTTAGCATATCAACACTTTATCCAGATCTTTAATTCTTTCTGTAACTTTCATTAGATAGGATTATTTTGCTTACATTCTTTCTTTTAAGATTTTATTTTATTTGTCAGAGAGAGAGAGAGCATGCAAGCAGAAGGAAGCAGGCTCCCCCTCTGAGCAAGGAGCCTGATGTGGGATTCAATCCTAGGAGTCTGAGATCATGACCTGAGCTGAAGTCAGACGCTTAACTGAGCCACCCAGGTGTCTATTGCTTACATTCTTGATGAAAACTTTCTTTGACAGGAAATTCTATATGATATAAAAATAGCACTGCATCTCATTAAGACAAACAAACGAAATTGTTTACAAATGTCACTCATGAATGAAAAAATATAAAGCCTCTAGTAGATAATGATTTTGGTCCTGGTTTTGACATATCAGGAAAAAACACAGACCCGGTCAAAAGTTTTTCATGACATCCTTCAAATAATAAAAATAAATAAATAAAATATCCTCCTCCAAGCTCAATCATACTAGGAAACAATGTTTTTTTTCCCAAAAATATCCTTAAACATGTCAGAAAGACCTTTCCTGCAATATAGCCCTATTGTTCTCTAAACTTCAAGTCTGAGACATTTCTAATAACAATTAAACAGAGTGGAAAGTATGCTCCTTCAGTAGCTGAGAGCTGTGTCAAGAATGAAAATTAACAAATGGGTTTACCTATTATCATTAAATATTTATTGAGGCTTGGATAATGCAAATATAATAGTAAAAAGAGGGAAAAAAGAAAGAAAAAAAAAAGGACAATAATCCCTGCATTTACATACACATTCTTTTAAACTTGCTCCATGAATTAATATATGCATGAAGTCATGTGAGCTTTGGAGTTTTCATTCTCTCTGTTCTGGATACCCTCATTTTAGAAACAACCTTCTAGAAGATGACAGAGAAGTAGCAGGCTGAGACTACTTCAGGTAGCGGGAGATCAGCTAGATAGCTTATCAAAAGATTGCAAACACCTACAAATCCAATGGGAGATCGAAGAGAAGAAGAACAGCAATTTTAGAAACAGAAAATCAACCACTTTCTGAAAGGTAGGACTGGCGGAGAAGTGAATCCAAAGAGACGGGAAGATAGACAACGGGGGGGAGGGGCCAGCTCCCGGCAAACGGCGGAGCAACGGAGCACAAAATCAGGACTTTTAAAAGTCTGTTCCGCTGAGGGACATCGCTCCAGAGGCTTAACTGGGGTGAAGCCCACATGGGGTCAGTGTGGCCTCAGGTCCCGCAGGGTCACAGAAGGATCGGGGGTGTCTGAGTGTCACAGAGCTTACAGGTATTAGAACTGGGAAGCTGGCTACAGAGAGCCGAAGAGTGAGTTCTAAGCTCAGGGTTACCTCGAACCAGTCACAGGCTCGGTCAGCTCGGAGCGCGGCCAGAGGCCAGGTTGACGGGAGTAATTGGGTGCTGTTCTCTGAGGGTGCTCTGAGGAGTGGGGCCCCAGGCTCTGGGCTCCTCCGGGCTGGAGACCAGGAGGCCGCCATCTTCATTCCCATCCTCCGGAACTCTACGGAAAGCATTGAAGGAACAAAAGCTCCTGAAAGCAAACCCAAGCGGATTACTCAGTCCGGCCCCGGGTAAGGGCGGTGCAACTCCGCCTGGGGCAAAGACACTTGAGAATCACTACAACAGGCCCCTCCCCCAGAAGATCAACAAGAAACCCAGCCAGGACCAAGTTCACCTACCAAGGAGTGCAGTTTCAATACCAAGGAGAGCAGCGGAATTCCAGAGGAAGAGAAAGCAAAGCACGGAACTCCCGGCTTTTTCCCCGTGATTCTTTAGCCTTGCAGTTAATTTAATTTTTTTTTCTGTTTCAATTTTTTTTCTCTTATTCTGCTATTTTTTTTTAACTTTTACCCTTTTCTTTTTTAACTAGTTTATCTAATATATATACATATTTTTTTTTCCTTTTTATATTTTTTCTTTATTGGTTTTCTTTTTTTAACTGTTTCTTTTTTTTTTTTTCTTTCTGAACCTCTTTTTATCCCCTTCCTCCCCCCTCACGATTGGGGATCTCTTCTGATTTGGTTAAAGCTTATTTACCTGGGGTTGTTGCCACCCTTTTAGTATTTTACTTGCTCCTTCATATACTCTCACCTGGACAAAATGACAAGGCAGAAAAATTCACCACACACACACAAAAAAAAGAACAAGAGGCAGTACCAAAGGCGAGGGACCTAATCAATACAGACATTAGTAATATGTGAGATCTAGAGTTCAGAATGACGATTCTCAAGGTTCTAGCCGGGCTCGAAATAGGCATAGAAGATATTAGAGAAACCCTCTTGGGAGATATAAAAGCCCTTTCTGGAGAAATAAAAGAACTAAAATCTAACCAAGTTGAAATCAAAAATGCTATTAATGAGGTGCAATCAAAAATGGAGGCTCTCACTGCTAGGATAAATGAGGCAGAAGAAAGAATTAGCGATATAGAAGACCAAATGACAGAGAATAAAGAAGCTGAGCAAAAGAGGGACAAACAGTTACTGGACCATGAGGGCAGAATCTGAGAGATAAGTGACACCATAAGACAAAACTACATTAGAAAAATTGGGATTCCAGAAGAAGAAGAGAGAGGGGAGCAGAAGGTATATTGGAGAGAATTATTGGAGAGAATTTCCCCAATATGGCGAAGGGAACAACCATCAAAATCCAGGAGGTTCAGAGAACCCCCCTCAAAATGAATAAGAATAGGTCCACACCCCGTCACCTAATAGTAAAACTTACAAGTCTCAGCGACAAAGAGAAAATCCTGAAAGCAGCCCGGGAAAAGAAGTCTGTAACATACAATGGTAAAAATATTAGATTGGCAGCAGACTTATCCACAGAGACCTGGCAGGACAGAAAGAGCTGGCATGATATATTCAGAGTACTAAACGAGAAAAACATGCAGCCAAGAATACTATATCCAGCTAGGCTATCATTGAAAATAGAAGGAGAGATTAAAAGCTTCCAGGACAAACAAAACCTGAAAGAATTTGCAAACACCAAACCATCTCTACAGGAAATATTGAAAGGGGTCCTCTAAGCAAAGAGAGATCCTAAAAATAGTAGATCAGAAAGGAACAGAGACAATATACAATAACAGTCACCTTACAGGCAATACAATGGCACTAAATTCATATCTCTCAATACTTACCCTGAATGTTAATGGGCTAAATGCCCCAATCAAAAGACACAGGGTATCAGAATGGATAAAAAAACAAAATCCATCTATATGTTGCCTACAAGAAACTCATTTTAAAGCAGAGGACACCTCCAGATTTAAAGTGAGGGGGTGGAAAAGAATTTACCATGCTAATGGACATCAGAAGAAAGCAGGAGTGGCAATCCTTATATCAGATCAATTAGATTTTAAGCCAAAGACTATAATAAGAGATGAGGAAGGACACTATATCATACTCAAAGGATCTTTCCAACAAGAAGATCTAACAATTTTAAATATCTATGCCCCTAACATGGGAGCAGCCAACTATATAAACCAATTAATAACAAAATCAATGAAACAAATCGACAATGATACAATAATAGTAGGGGACTTTAACACTCCCCTCACTGAAATGGACAGATCATCCAAGCAAAAGATCAACAAGGAAATAAAGGCCTTAAATGACACACTGGACCAGATGGACATCACAGATATATTCAGAACATTTCATCCCAAAGCAATAGAATACACATTCTTCTCTAGTGCACATGGAACATTCTCCAGAATAGATCACATTCTCGGTCCTAAATCAGGTCTCAACCAGTATCAACAGATTGGGATCATTCCCTGCATATTTTCAGACCACAATGCTCTGTAGCTAGAACTCAATCAAAAGAGGAAATTTGGAAAGAACCCAAATACATGGATACTAAACAGGATCCTTCTAAAGAATGAATGGGTCAACCAGGAAATTAAAGAAGAATTGGAAAAATTCATGGAAACAAATGATAATGAAAACACAACGGTTCAGAATCTGTGGGACACAACAAAGGCAGTCCTGAGAGGAAAATATATAGCGGTACAAGCCTTTCTCAAGAAGCAAGAAAGGTCTCAGGTACACAACCTAACCCTACACCTAAAGGAGCTGGAGAAAGAACAAGAAAACAAGCCTAAACCCAGCAGAAGAAGAGAAATCATAAAGATCAGAGCAGAAATCAATGAAATAGAAACCAAAAAAACAATAGAATAAATCAACGAAACTAGGAGTTGGTTCTTTGAAAGAATTAATAAGATTGATAAACCCCTGGCCAGACTCATCAAAACAAAAGAGAAAGGACCCAAATAAATAAAATCATGAATGAAAGAGGAGAGATCACAACTAACACCAAAGAAATACAGACAATTATAAGAACATACTATGAGCAACTCTACGCCAACAAATTTGACAATCTGGAAGAAATGGATGCGTTCCTAGAGACTATAAACTACCACAACTGAACCAGGAAGAAATAGAAAGCCTGAACAGACCCATAACCAGTAAAGAGATTGAAACAGTCATCAAAAATCTCCAAACAAACAAAATCCCAGGGCCAGACGGCTTCCTGGTGGAATTCTACCAAACATTTAAAGAAGAACTAATTCCTATTCTCCTGAAACTGTTCCAAAAAATAGAAATAGAAGGAAAACTTCCAAACTCATTTTATGAGGCCAGCATCACCTTGATCCCAAAACCAGACAAGGATCCCATCAAGAAAGAGAACTACAGACCAATATCCTTGATGAACACAGATGCAAAAATTCTCACCAAAATACTAGCCAATAGGATTCAACAGTACATTAAAAGGATTATTCACCACGACCAAGTGGGATTTATTCCAGGGCTGCAGGGTTGGTTCAACATCTGCAAATCAATCAATGTGATACAACACATTAATAAAAGAAAGAACAAGAACCATATGATACTCTCCATAGATGCTGAAAAAGCATTTGACAAAGTACAGCATCCCTTCCTGATCAAAACTCTTCAAAGTGTAGGGATAGAGGGCACATACCTCAATATTATCAAAGCCATATCATTGGATATTGCCATATCCATCGCAAATATCATTCTCAATGGAGAAAAACTGAAAGCTTTTCCGCTAAGGTCAGGAACATGGCAGGGGGATGTCCATTATCACCACTGCTATTCAACATAGTACTAGAAGTCCTAGCCTCAGCAATCAGACAACAAAAGGAAATTAAAGGCATCCAAATCAGCAAAGAAGAAGTCAAACTATCACTCTTCGCAGATGATATGATACTATATGTGGAAAACCCAAAAGACTCCACTCCAAAACTGCTAGAACTTGTGCAGGAATTCAGTAAAGTGTCAGGATATAAAATCAATGCACAGAAATCAGTTGCATTTCTCTACACCAACAACAAGACAGAAGAAAGAGAAATTAAGGAGTCCATCCCATTTACAATTGCACCCAAAACTATAAGATACCTAGGAATAAACCTAACCAAAGAGACTAAGAATCTATACTCAGAAAACTATAAAGTACTCATGAAAGAAATTGAGGAAGACACAAAGAAATGGAAAAATGTTCCATGCTCCTGGATTCGAAGAATAAATATTGTGAAAATGTCTATGCGACCTAAAGCAATCTACACATTTAATGCAATTCCTATCAAAGTACCATCCATCTTTTTCAAAGAAATGGAACAAATAATCCTAAAATTTATATGGAACCAGAAAAGACCTCGAATAGCCAAAGGAATATTGAAAAAGAAAGCCAAAGTTGGTGGCATCACAACTCCGGACTTCAAGCTCTATTACAAAACTGTCATCATCAAGACAGCGTGGTACTGCCACAAATACAGACACATAGATCAATGGAACAGAACAGAGAGCCCAGAAATAGACCCTCAACTCTATGGGCAACTCATCTTCGACAAAGCAGGAAAGAATGTCCAATGGAAAAAAGACAGCCTCTTCAATAAATGGTGTTGGGAAAATTGGACAGCCACATGCAGAAAAATGAAATTGGATCACTTCCTTACACCACACATGAAAATAGACTCAAAATGGATGAAGCACCTCAATGTGAGAAAGGAATCCATCCAAATCCTTGAGGAGAACACAGGCAGCAACCTCTTCGACCTCAGCCGCAGCAACATCTTCCTAGGAACATCACCAAAGGCAAGGGAAGCAAGGGCAAAAATGAACTATTGGGATTTTATCAAGATCAAAAGCTTTTGCACAGCAAAGGAAACAGTGAACAAAACCAAAAGACAACTGACAGAATGGGAGAAGATATTTGCAAACGACATATCAGATAAAGGGCTAGTGTCCAAAATCTATAAAGAACTTAGCAAACTCAACACCCAAAGAACAAATAATCAAATCAAGAAATGGGCAGAAGACATGAACAGACATTTCTGCAAAGAAGACATCCAGATGGCCAACTGACACACAAAAAAGTGCTCCATATCACTCGGCATCAGGGAAATACAAATCAAAACCACCATGAGATATCACCTCACACCAGTCAGAATGGCTAAAATTAACAAGTCAAGAAATGACAGATGCTGGCGAGGATGCGGAGAAAGGGGAACCCTCCTACACTGTTGGTGGGAATGCAAGCTGGAGCAACCACTCTGGAAAACAGCATGGAGGTTCCTCAAAATGTTGAAAATAGAACTACCCTATGACCCAGCAATTGCACTACTGGGTATTTACCCTAAAGATACAAACGTAGTGATCCGAAGGGGCACATGCACCTTAATTTTTATAGCAGCAATGTCTACAATAGCCAAACTATGGAAAGAACCTAGATGTGCATCAACAGATGAATGGATAAAGATGAGGTGGTATATATACACAATGGAATACTATGCAGCCATCAAAAGAAATGAAATCTTGCCATTTGTGAGGACGTGGATAGAACTAGAGGGTATCATGCTTAGCGAAATAAGTCAATCGGAGAATGACACCTATCATATGATCTCCCTGATATGAGGGAGAGGAGATGCAACATTGGGGGTTAAGGAGGTAGGAAAAGAGTAAATGAAACAAGATGGGATTGGGAGGGAGACAAACCATAAGTGACTCCTAATCTCACAAAACAAACAGAGGGTTGATGGGGGGAGGGGATTGGTAGGGTGGGGTTATGGATATTGGGGAGGGTATGTGCTATGGTGAGTGCTGTGAAGTGTGTAAACCTGGCGATTCACAGACCTGTACCCCTGGTGATAAAAATATATTATACGTTTATAAAAAATAAAATTTAAAAAAAAAAAAACCAACTTCTAGAATTTTATAGTGTGAAGAAATAAAACAATATTTCAGCCCTCAAGATACTATTTCAGCTGTAGTTTGCCAATGTATAGTGCTATAAAACTAGTATTTCTTTATTTTGGACTCTAATTTTGCATTAATATAATCTAATATAAATTAGATTTTATGATTATGTCATATTTGAAACAGTATAAAAATATTTGAAACAGTATACCCAAAAATTAAAACAATAATGACTTCTTAATAAGGATGTATATTCAAGTGAACATGTTGCTCAGATTCAACTGTCTTATCAACTGTGTGTACTTTTGTCTATGGTCCTCTTCGTTGTGACCTGATGAGATTTTATTTTAGTTCTGCTTATGACACAGATCATCCTTTTAAGTTTTGTCTTGTAGTTCAATTTAATAAGAGTGAATTACATTTTCCTTCTATGTAGTTCTTAAAAATACTTAATAGAAACAAGTCAAATACAAAATTCTATAGTGCTTCTACAGTTTTCTGAAAGTTGTGATATAGTTCCTGAACCAATTATATGTTTGTGTAAATGTTTTTTACATAGAAATCATTTTTTCACTTTCTCTCTCTCTCTCTCTCTCTATATATATATATAATATTTCTCTAAATAATATATTAAAATATTTTCTAAATATCTAATATCTAAATATGATGCAATCAACAAAGCTCCCTTCATGAGTGGCCAATAATCTTGTCAAAATTTAAGTTAGTTTCATTTGTCTTTACTTTGACTTTATGAATTTTTGTTAAAGCTTAGATATTCCTATCTTCTCTTACTTAATGTTCACCAACCAGCTATTTAATCTTTTAAAATTAATTCCAGAATTCAAAAAGCAATCTTAACTTACTCAGAAATTCTATAGTCAATATTTTGAAGATTTTGAGTTCTTTCAAAAAAAAAAAAAAAAGTCTTTGAGGGATGCCTGAATGGTCGATTAAATGTTTGTCTCCTTTCAGCTCATGATCCCAGGGTCCTGGGATAAAGACTTATGTCTGGTTACCTGCCCAGTGGGGAGTCTGCTTCTCTGTCTGTCTTTGCCTGCCGTTCCCCCTGCTCATGCTCCCTCTTTCTCTCTGTATCAAATTAATAAATAAAATCTTAAAAAAAAATAGTCTTTGATGTCTTTCCTGTTTACCTGTGCCATTTGAAAGAAGACCTGCAATCTACTTTGGCAGTGCCTTAGCTTTCAACTTAAACACATAATGTAATATCATATATTTCCAATACTTTGATGACTGGATATCACCTTCCAAAGAATGCTATTTCTCTTATTTCTAGTGTCAAAAAAATTTTTTAAAGAAAATAATTACAAATTTTAGGTGTCATATGTGTTGGGGTGAGTGTTGTCTGTGTGAGAGACAGAGGCAGAGACAGGGATTTTCCTCTCTCACTTTTTTTTTTTTTTAATGGTAGCTGTGGGCTCTCCACCACTTATTCTTTATTAAGATATGGCCCATCCAAAGGGAATGATGTTGGTCTATTCAAACGAGGTCGCTTTTCCTTCCCCAGTGCAATTAATCTTTTCATCATCTTCTTATTTCTCTTCACACATTCAGGGCATAACATGTTGTCTTCTAGGCCTGGGGGTGGGAAAGTGCAGGCGGGTAACAGGAAGAGAGAGATCATCCTTTTGGGAGTGTCAGGCACCCAGGCCTGACCTGCATGAAATTGCAGGCGAACTCAACCTTTTGTGTCTGCCAAAAGAGGTCTGCCATGGACCACACACCACCGGACACCAGAGGCTTGCAGCAGAAAGGTCTCAACAGAAGCAGGAATGGAACGTGAATTCATAGACTTGGACTGACTGGCTCTCGCAGCAATTCTTGACCATGCTGCCAACATGCCTTCCTGCGCTGATGTTACCACCTTGACTGTATTAATCCCCCCCCCCCCTCACTCTTCTTACAACTTTTCCAAAGCCTCGCTTTCTTGGCCACCATCTTGCCTTTCCTTGAACATGACTGCAATTTAGCTTCTGGTGATGTTTCAGGAATATTCTGGTTTATTTCAGGGTAAGCATGTTTCTGGAGCCTCATATAAACCTCTATTTTCTGGCCATCAGTACACAAATTCAGTTGTTGGCACCATTTCCGCAAAGTGTCCCAACGTACTTTATTAAATGAAGGCAAGCTGGTTGGTAAGGGAAGGACTTGCATATTACAACTGTGTTTTGGACAAAACTTGAATTGTTCATTTATCTGAGGATGACAAACTTTATCACTTGACCCAGGCATCATCAGGCTGATTTCTGAAGTTGAAGAAACACTTGGTTCCATTTGATGTTCTTCATTAGGCTCCTCATTCACTGGAACCAATGTGAGAATCACACTTTCTTCCTCTACTGCCTCCTCAGAGAAATTATGCTCATTGTTCTCGTAAGCTGAGTACGCCATTTTCAGGGAACGTTCAGAGGAAGGCAAAAGCTATCTACCTCGGGACATCTGCCCTCTCTCACTTTTAACCTTGACTCTTCTCCTACCATTCTTGTTCCTTTTCCCTTCTTCTCCTTCCACCTCCCAGCTGCTGCTGCTTTAAATGTGGCATTCTTCTATTCTTGAAATGAATCAGTTTAGTCTGTGATCCTCAATGGTACATGTTATTATTCTTCCTTTATTGGCTTACTTACAACATTCTCTTTAAACAGCTAGAAAAGATATTGTCTTAACCAAGTTATGTAGTTCTTCAGACTCTGCTGAGGAGAGCTTGCTGAAATCTAGTCAATTTATGTTTTCTAAAGTTTAAACCTAGTAGCCTTTTGCCCTTTAGTTAGAGAAAGTAGAAACTGGAAAATGCTAATTAATTTCTAATATCTTAAACAATATGAAATGGTTTGTAAATGACAATTTAAATTATGTGTTACTAAATATTACAATATAGTGATAATTGTTACAATAACCATAAGCACTGAGTGACATCTGGAAAGTAAAAGACAACATTGATCCGGTTCTAGTAAGAACTAAAGTAGGTTGTTGGGTGAGGGATAGTGGTTGAATTTACAAAAGAAAGAGGATAGCGTTTCAAGAAGAGATGCATTGTATGCAAAGGCCTACTGTTAGGAGAAGAAACTAATTTGAAATGGCTCAGATACACAAAATGTGAGAGAAAAGAAAGAATCCTGCATATTTGTTAGAAACACAGCTCAAACAATTATTGAGGCCAGATAGCTGTGCATAACATGTGAGGAGTTTCATAGTTTAGATGAGAAACTATAGAAAGATCTAAAGGGAAATGACAACACAAACTGTTTTTTTTAAGATTTGTAAATAAAAAGTGAACAATAACTGTTTCTATGGGTTTTCATACCCTCAATAATGCCTAAAAATATGACCCCTGGTTTAATTTACTTGTATCACCAACTCAAGAAATTTATGAGAGTACATTTGTAATATTGAAAATTGAGACTCTAGTCAAACACTATGTTCCACAGCTCAAGCACGTGTGCTTCTTTGTCAAGATAATTTTATTATGTAGAGAATAAATAAAATTGTTAAGATGCATTTGAACAAGAAAATAAAAATGAGTCCACTGTCCCTGAAAAGGGGCAAATGCCTGGTTTACCATGAAAGATGAGGGATCCCCCCAAATGGTGGCTTCCTTGAGCTGAAATAGTTTGTGTCTGTCCATACTTGTCACATTTCAGTACACATATACAATATTGGAGTCATCGGATTACAAAATCTGGAACAGGAAGACAAGGGAACTCTGCTATACTGTTGCTCTGAAAATGATGTTGTGGTGTATCTTGTATTACTCTTCAAAGTAAAACAAATTTGTTGCTGGAAGAAGGCTAGTGTTTCTCAGGCATTTGTTAATCCAGCCCTAATTCTACACTGCTGTGGTAGAGCAGAATAAGCATTGCAAAACCTATTTATCTAATACATTCAAGTGATGGAAGAGTAGAAGTAGGGAGACTTACTTAGAAAGCTGAGCATTCTACTAGTAGTTAGGATAACTAGGGCAAGAGAGGTAAAAGACAGAAAATACAATAAAGGTAGTGAGGATGAAGGGGACAAGATAGAGTTAGAACACAGATTAAATAAGACTTGAGGATTAATGCTGTATTAAGGGCAAGGTGAAATAACTTCTCAACGTCTGTCTTAAACCACTGAGTAAGAGACATAGAATGAAGATAAGGATTAAAGACGTAGATGATAAATTCACTCCTATGCTTTCGGAGATCTACAAGGAAGGAGTGCATTGCAATTACTTGCAGTTAGTTGTTTCATTTGAAGGATTTAATTGAATGCAAAACAAGCCTCTTTTTATCTTACTAATATTATAGAAGCATATTTACTGTTGTTTCAGCTCATATTTTATTTTCCATTGAAATCATTTCCTTTGAATGGATAAAATCTATTATTTAATACTCCCACAGATTTACTGCATTTTCTTGGCTCACTGTCATTGTTCAATTTTTAATAAACTGCTGGACATCTTCTTAAGTACCCAGCTCAAATAAATCCTTTTAATCTACAAGACTGCTGTGTTACACACCTACAAATAAACTCCTCATCTTTGAATTCTCAATTTGTAATATAAGTAATAATAGTAAAATTTATTTGAAGATTTTCTTTGTGCCAGACAATATGTTAAAATATATACATATAATTTATGATGATGGTATAAATGTATTCATGTACATACATGCATATTCAATATATCCGTATGCATATAGATATTTATGTGTATATATATGTGTGTGCCTATATATAGAGAGAGGGAGAGAAAGAGATATTATTTATATATTCTTTCTTATGGCACTTAATTCTTCCTACATTCAATTCTGTGTATATGTGTGTGTGTTTACAGATCTTAACCTATACGGGATTATTAGACTTCCAAGAGATAGTTCTAAATCTGACTTAATATTCATACCTCTCACAATGCTTTCTCTGTGATTTTAAATACATTTTTTGGTTGAAAAAATAAAGGCTGAGTGAGTGAATAATGAATCTTCTATCTGAGGAATATATGGGGAAAAAAAGAACCTTGTATGTTGTGCTCAATAGCTATTTGAACAGGAATTTATAAAGACATTAACACTAAAATAGATATGGTTTTGGTCCCTTGGAAGCTCTATATACTTTTATAATAGCTACAAAACCTGTGTGCTCAGGTAAATTACTCAACATAATCACTTAATTATCATAAAGTTAAAGATATTTTCTCCATTTAGGCATCCACCCTGTTTCTAAACTGGTAAATACTGAAATCTTTCCAAGATGATAAAATTTCTAGAATGTATGTATGTGTGCACCCATAAATGTAAAGAAATCCATTACATGTAAAGAATACTTTACATGTACAAATACATGTAAAGAAATACATTCTCCTGAAAAATTTGAAACTTAGAAAAAATGCTAATATAAGGTAGTCAGTTTTCTAGTCCTGGGGAAGTAATTTTTTTTTTTTAAGATTTTATTTACTTATTTGAGAGAGAGTGTGAGAGAAAGCAAGCATAAGTGGTGGGAAGAGGCAGAGGGAGAAGCAGACTCCCTGCTAATCAGTGCCTACCACAGGGGGTCGATCCTAGGACCCTACGGTCATCACCTGAGCCCAGGGCATATGCTTAACCAACTGAGCTACCCAGGGGCCCCCTGTTCTTAAACATTATTTTTCAGAAGACAAATTAGCAAGAGTGATTTTGTTGCTTCTGGTTTGTTTTGTTGTTGTTGTTGTTTTTTGTTTTTTTTGTTTATTTTGAGATTTATAAATATATTCTTAATGACCTAAAAAGCCCTCAGTTAAACATGAGGGAAAGAGTAGGCTAATTGTATTTTGTATAATGCTGTCATGTAAAGCCACGGTGTCAACAGAAAATTTTCAATATAAGTGTTATCAAGTCAAATGTTATCCAATAGAAATTTTTCTAATGATGAAAATGTTCCATATACGTGTTGTCCTATGTATTAGCAGCTAACCCCAACTCATTACTAAGATTTGAGATGTAGCTAGTAATACAGAAGAACTGAACTTTTATTTCCTTTTAATTAATTTTAATTTAAATATCCACATGTGGCTAATGGCTATAATATAGGAAAGCAAAGCAGGAATTGATAAATTTTACTCATTTGGGACTTCATGTACAAACTTGCATCCTCTAAGACCCATTATACATAAGTTTTGTGAAAATGAATAATCACTTTCAGCTTTTTTAAAAAGGAAATTGCAACAGGAATCCACAAAAGCCTAATTTTGGAAAGAACAAATGAGTATAGATTTACTGCCATGTTAATTAGTGCTTAAGGGTGTTAAGAAACAACAAACAAACAAAAAGATAATAAGGATATAAAAAGCTACCTGTTGGAACTACTTAGGGAACCAGAAAGCATTTTTCTCTGATGGCCTAATTTGACCATATTTCAGTAAGTCTGTCCAAAAGAACAGTTTGTTTAAAGACAAAATTATTCAAATAAAATATACTGTATGGAATTTTGTTAATATGTTTATTTTAAAAACAAAGATAATCTTCATTTGTTTGAGGTCTGGTTGATAGGAAAATGTATAAATCACATTTATCATCTTTCTTATTGCCAGGTATTTTGTGTAACTTTTTACATTTATTTGGAAGAAGCAAAGGAAAACATAATTATTTTGTCCTGGCTCTTTAGATATTTTGAAAAGCCCTTTCGATTTAGTCCAAGTCTTTTTGAAATACTCTGATTTGGATTAAAAATGAGCATTTTTGTTGAAAGATTATACAATGTAAAACAATTCTTGGTTAGACAACTGGGTAAACTTATTTAGTATAATTTTCAAGAAACCGTAGAAATACAAATTTTCTTGTTCTAAGTAACTGATGTCAAATTGTTTTAAAATGTTCTTATAAAGGTTCATAAAGTAAATTAAAATACAATCACATTGATTATAATAGCATGAATGCAGCTAATACTTTGAAAATAAAGACTAAAGGGCAAAGTACACATAATAAAGAGACATGCAGTTAAATTTACTAAAAATCATTAATTATTTTAAGCATAAACTTTTAAACCTAAAAATTAACTTAGTGTCTTTATCAGTCTGTGAAAAATGGAATAAAAATGAATTATGCAGATCTTACTTTCCAATAAAAGACCCACACAATACCATTAGAAAAAAGAAAGTTTTTTTTTTTGTTTTTTTTTTTTTTACTCTAATCTCTAATGAGAAATATTTTGGGATGTTATATTTCAATGGTAAATGTATAGATGTATTTAATGCAGTCATTCCTTATCTTGACCCCATACATAAAAACACAAAATGTAAGTGTATACTTGTCAAAATAATAACTTAATTTTTGCCTTTGAAACTCTTCAGATCACAAGAAAACTTCATGCTTTTAAAATAGAACTATCTTGGGGCGCCTGAGTGGCTCAGTGGGTTAAAGCCTCTGCCTTCAGCTCGGGTCATGATCTCAGGGTCCTGGGATCGAGCCCCGCATCGGGCTCTCTGCTCAGCAGGGAGCCTGCTTCCTCCTCTCTCTCTGCCTGCCTCTCTGCCTACTTGTGATCTCTGTCTGTCAAATAAATAAATAAAATCTTTTAAAAAAATTAAAAAAAAAAATAAAATAAAATAGAACTATCCTACAACCCAGCAATTGCACTACTAGGTATTTACCAAAAGAATACAAAAATATTGATCCTAAAGGCCACAAACACCCTGATGTTTATAGTAACATTATCAATAATAACCAAATTATGGAAAGTGCCCAAATGTATATCTAGTGATAGGTGGATAAGGAAGAGGTGATTAAATATACACAGTAGAATATTACTCAGCCATCAAAACAGAATGAAATCTTGCTATTTACAATTGTATGGATGGAACTAGAGGGCATTATACTAAGCAAATTAAGTCAGTCAGAGAAAAACAAATACCAAATAATTTCACTTATGTAGAATTTAGAGAACAAAACAGATAAACATGAGAATGAAGAAAAAAGAGAGAGGAAGTAAAACATAAGACTCTTAACTGTAGAGAACAAACTGAGGGTTCCTGGAGGGGTGGTGGATAGAAAATGGACCAAATGGGTAATGCATATTCAGGAGGGCATTTGTGATTATCACTGGATATCACATGAAAGTGATGAATCATTAAATTCTACACCTGAAACCAATATAACACTATATATTAACTAACTAGAATTTAAATAAAAATTTGAAATAAACAAAAATAAAACTTTATGCCTGAGTATGCATTACCCTTACTTGTTTGGGACCCTATAATAGAAATAAGAACTGAGACAAATAAGTACCATAGGCTAGAAATTAAAGGCTTTTCCCAGAGGCAAATATTAAGTAAAGTGTGTGTGTGTGTGTGTGTGTGTGTGTGTGTGTATTTATATATTCTTTTAAATTATTTTATCTACTTGTCTTTTTGAAGACATCAGACATCTTCTAAAGAAACCAGGACTTCAAAGGACAAGATTATGAACATAAAGAAGGGAGATGACTTCTAGCCCGAGAGCAGCTGAATCTTTCCTGAGACATTTGCCAATTCTGTAAATAGAAGAAGCTAAGGATCTGAGTCCACTTAGCTGGTCAAAATGAAAATGCAGAGACACAAACAAAAATTTGAGATGTTTTGTGGGACAATATTAGAAACTATGAGGATGAAGATCCTGGTGAGAAAAGCAAAGCATAGAATTGAATCACTTGCTCTGTTTTCCCCTCAAGCCAATAGGCTGCAACCAAAAGCTATACAAAGGAGACTAAGAAATTAAGTAGAATGTTTCTTGAAAGCAGAGCATAAATATTATAACTATTCCAATCCTTAGGATCCAAGGTATATAGCTCAGAAGGGACCCTGATGACCATCTGGGACTCACAGTAATGTGGTTATGACTGTGAGGTAGGCAAAAATTTTGTGTAAGTGCTCAAAAATCATTAAATATAAAGAGAAAAAAATGATAAATTCAATTATATTATTTAGAACTGCCCTTCACCAAAATATTAAGACAAAATAAAGCCACAAAATTGAAGAATATGACTTATAATACATGTGTCTGACAAAAAGTTAGTCCATATTTAATTAAATTAATTCCTTATATCAACTTAAATAAGAAAGAAAGAAGCAGAAAAACCTAAAGAAAAGGTGATCAAAAGACTTCAACAACACTTGCTAAAAGGATATCTAAATAAACAATGAACATATGAAAAAGCACTCAGCATCACTAGTGATCAAAGAAATGCAAACTCAAATTATAGTAGTATCACACATATCAGCACGACTAAAATGAAAAATACGTCATATGTTAACAAGGATGCAAAGACATTGGCACATACGTTGATAGTGAAGGTTTAAGGTTTTTATATTTTCTTTGAAAAATTATCAACATCTAATAAAATTTAACATACATACAGTGGTAATTCAGCAGTTCCATTCCTGACAATACATAGCAGAAATCCACATTCATGTTCATGAAATACATGTTCACTTTTATAAGCAACTAACAAAATGTTTTCCAAGGTGACTATACTAATTTGCATTATCACCAGCAACATATGAGCGACCTGTGACTGTGCATCCTTAATGACATTTTGTGTTATGACTATTTTTATTTTACCTATTCTGATATGTATGTACCGATATGTCATTGTAATTTAATTTTCATTTTCTTAGTGGCTAGTTATCTTTAATATCCTCATGTGCTTATTTTATCTCTATATATCTTGTTTAGTGAAGTGTGTATACATCTTCGCCCATTTCTTAATTGGTTTGCTTATTTTTTTAATGTTAAGTTTTGAGTCATTTAAATACTGTTTTGTTATCAACAGCCCTCTGTCAGATATGTTATTTGCAAATATTTTCTACTTGTCTGTAATTTGTCTTTCATCATAACAGATTCTTTTGCAGAGCAAACCATGAGGTCTAGTTTTATGAATTTTCCTTTTATCACTTATGCTTTTTATGTCAAATCTAAGCAGTCTTTGCCTAGACCTAGGTTCTAAAGATTTTGTCATTTTTCTTTTTCTTAGTTTTATGATTTTATGTTTAAGTCCATGATCTATTTTTTTTCAGACACAGATTTTATTACTCCTGTTGCAGCAGGCAGCATAAGTCTATTTTCCTTAATTTCTACAGAGTGTGTGGTTCAGTAAAGTTTCTTTATTTGACAGTTGATGTCCAATTGTTCTAACACCACTTATTGGAAAGACTATTCCTCCTCCATTGAATTGCTTTTACTCCTTTGTCAAAACTAAATTGGGCATATTTGTATGGCTCTGTTTCTGCATTCTCTATTGCATCTTTATTATTAATAGCCAGAAACTAAAGTCAATTCAAATTTCCATGAACTTTAGATTGGCCAAATAAACAGTGGTAGAGTCAAAGAGTGGGATATTAGAAAGTTATAAGAATAAAAACTTATTACTGCTGAGATACACACAATAGATGCATCTCAAACAATACTGAGCAAAAGAATTTAGGCAAAAAAACAAGGCATTATATGTATAAGGTTTGAAATTGTCAAAACCTTTTACATTGTTATAGTTCAGAGTAACAGTTACATTTCATTGAGAAGTGACTGGCAAGGGTCATAACAGAGCTTCTTAGGTGTCAAACATTCTATTTTTTGATGTGTGTCATGGTTAGCCTTGTGTGTTTACATTGTGAAAATTTTCTTAATTGTACATTTATGATAAGTGCGTTTTTCTGTATGCTGGTTATATGTCAACATTTCAATTAAAATATGAGTAAAAATAGCCTCTTTCATTCCTTGATGAGTTTAAGTGAGTAGTATATATACTATTCATGTACATGGAAGGTATGCTGGATGAAGGATTAAGGACTAAGAATACTGCTCAACTTGCATATTACTCAATATATTATAAAGTCTTTCTCACTGATAACTTACAAATACAATTTTTTCTGTGTTTCCCAACACTAAGAACAATTTCTTCATATTTTGTGTTGCTTAAATATTGGATATGATACTGTGAAAATCAGGAATTAACTTCATATACCCAAATAGTTTGACAATAGAAAGACATTTTTCACTTAAGTTAAATTTATATTTTAAAGGCTTTAGAAGAACTTTTGGCACAAAATGAGTCCAATGCATAAACAGAACTTACAAATAGAATAAAAAGTAAAAAGGCAAATATGCAAAGCTGAACTTAACTTTTTTACTCAATATAAATTTTAGGAGATTTGGTGAAATTAATTATAACAGGATAACAAAATCTTTTGATGCAGCTCCCTTTTTTAGTATCTTATAATTTTTTGCAGCATTGTGAAAACAATGCTGTAGAACAATGAATCACAGTAAAATGTCACACAGAGAAGAGAACAATCCCTTATTTTGAAGAAGTTAAGATGGCATCTTTATGGAGAAATCCATGACTCTCCAAAACTCCTTATTCAAAAACTCTCCAAAACTTTCCAAAAACTCTCTTTATTCTAATCTTCCTCAACTTTTAGAAAACATAATTCATAACCTACAGGGGTTATGCAGGGCATATTTCCCTCATTTTTAGAATTGTGTTGTACAAGTATAACATACTCTGTCTGAAAAAAAAAAGTGTCAATACATGTTTCTTTCTATGATATAACTTACATGTAAGGTTTTATTAACTGGCAGTATTTGTTTCCACTTCACATTTTTATGCAGAACATTGTTAATTTCCTCTGTACTCTTTCTTCTGTCAGCTTTCTCTCTCTATCTTTCTCGATAAAAGCTATAAACATCTCATGGTTAATGACTATTTTATACACAAAGACCTTGTCAAAGCTTTTAAATACCCATAGTGATCTTTCATTAATCTCTTGGACAAGTCAATTCTCTACATTTTCTGTTGGCTATGTTTGTGGATATTGTGGTTCATTGAGTTATAGAAGAAAAAAAATACATTGGCAAATAAAGGATGCAGAGTGTGTGTATATATATATATATATATATATATGTATACATATATACATATATATATATAAAATTAAAGAAAGACACAATGAAAGATGTATGGTTAACAGGGATGTAGGGAATTAATGGCCAATAGAGTTGAAATAATAGACACTTAGGCAGGTCTTCAACATCTGATAAGGAATTCTTGCTTAAATGAGGAAATAGGAGTGAAATAAGCAGTACAATAAGTAACTTGGCAACATCACTATGGATGAATTAAAGAAAGATAGAAAAACTAGATTTTGAAAAATCTCTCAGGAAGTACTACACTTGACCAAAAAAGAAAAGTAAATTTTAAGCTAGTGAATCCTCAGTGAATGAGGAAAAGATACTATCTGTATGAATGATTAAAAAAGTATAAGAAACAATTTGCAACTAATATATTATGGGGACAATGGCTAGGATTATGACATCACTGGAATAATGGTTATGTACTGATGAATTTCTCAACCAAATTAGAGAATTTAGAAAGAAGAGCTGCATTTGAGTATAACGAGTAAGTTTTTTATTGGATATTTACATACATTAAAAAGACAATATCTATTTGTAAATTTTAGTCACTAATTACATCTAACTTTGGACATCCTAGTTTTCCCCCCCATTTTCATTATCAATGATAAAGAATAAATGAGACCTTACCTGACATGCCAGTGTCCTGAAGCAGAGGCGGGGGACGGTAGCACAATGCTTGTCAAAACCCAAGTCAAAATCTGTCGGTAGGTCAAGATCAGCACTTCTAAAAATGTAGTGAATGGAATGGAATAGAACACAATATAAAAAGGAAGTATCTGAATGTATCCCAAGTAGTAAGGGTAAGTGTCTGTGTGTGTGTGTGTGTGTGTGTGTGTGTGTGTGCGGTGCACGAGCACGTGCACACATGTGTGCATGCACATACACGTGTGTGGGATCATTACATAAAAATGATTTAGCTTTTCATGTGGATCATTCAAAACATGATGAAAACTGGGATGCCAGGGTGGCTCAGTTGGTTAAGCCGCTGCCTCCAGCTCAGGTCATGATCCCAGGGTCCTGGGATCAAGTCCCACATCGGGCTCCTTGCTCAGCGGGAGCCTCCTCTCTCTGCCTCTGCCTGCTGCTCTGCCTGCTTGTGTTCTCTGTCTCTCTCTCTCTCTGACAAATAAATAAATAAAATCTTTAAAAAAAAATGATGAAAACTACTGCTATAGGAACTTAAAAAAACACCCTGTGGAGTCAGACATCCTGGGATTGAATCCTGGATCCACCAATATCAAGTATTTTGCATTGGCATGTTACCTGAATCTGTAAAATAACTGAAAAACCAAATAAGATCATAATTCGCAACATGTCCACAGAGTTGCTGGGATGGATGAATGAGGTACATATATGTGGAGGGGTTATAATGGTGCCTAGATCATATTAAGTTCAATGAATTAAGTCAGATATATCCTCTCTCTACAAAAGGCAGCAAAAAGCACTCAATATTCAGCAGTCAGTAGTATATCACATTTTTTACTGTAGATGCCAGAAAAATGCCTACCTTTAATAATGCAGCTGCTAAAGGAGAATGGGACTCTGGAAGTAAATCTTTAGACAGTTAAATAAACCTCAGGACTATAGAGAGAAAGGGCTATATAGCCTCACTGGCCAGAGCCCTTGGATTTAAAGGCCTTTCAATTCCTTTCATTTTTCTTAGTCTCCATGGAGGCAGGCTTCTAAGCCAACTGGTCATTCATTTCTTTTAATGTATTTGAAAAATCTTCTTTGGTTCCAGAAAGATTTTATTGGATATCAATTGAAAGTTGAAGTGATTTCATATGTGATTGACAGTACCAGTCTTTTATTCATTGATTTTTAAGACTGTAATATCTAGTTCGGTAGAATTTGGAAAAATTATAAAACCACAATGATTTCTGTTTATTAAAAAAAAAGTGGAAACAATCATGATTCTTTCCAAAATCTATGTTTGTTTATTTAATGCTTAATTTAACAAAATGTAAGCTTCAATTTTAAGATGCAACAGCTATTTCAGGTGTTACATGTGTTATTTTACATTTTTTAAAACAATTCCCATTTTTTCCACAATAATGCTGATTAAGTTGAAATATTTTCACTGCTCTCTTTCTCGTGCCCTTTGGACCTTGTAATTTATACCTTGTCTGTTAATGTCTTCTAACCTCTCCTCCTTCCTCAGATATAATTCAAAAGCCTTTCCCCTTACCATATCACCTGTACCTTTTTCATACCCACTTTTACTAAAAGGTCACTCTCAAACTAAATTTTACAACATTCCATTCAAAATAAAAAATAAATACATCAATGTTTTAAATAAATCTGGTAAATCAATTACTTGAATTAATGTCTTGGGAAGAAGGATAAGAAAATAACCTAAGACATATATTTTTCGAATACTTTTTACGAGCATATTACTAGCTCCAAAATAAATATAGTTAAAGATAAGAACATTTATTGTAAAACTATTACAAACTGACTATACTTGTGCTGTTTTCAGACAATTATTTTTCTTTTTTACTTATGTTTTATATACATATAATTTAAAAACATAGGTATTTAAAAAGCCTCCAACAAGGATAATGTTCTGAAAGCTTAGCAATGACATCATGATCATGAATATTAACAGGTAGCTTTCTTTGAAAATAAATTTCTTGAAATTTAGAACACTGAAAAAAATAAAATTAAATTAAGATGTTAAAAAAAAGGGCGCCTGGGTGGCTCAGTGGGTTAAGCCGCTGCCTTCGGCTCAGGTCATGATCTCGGGGTCCTGGGATCGAGTCCCGCATCGGGCTCTCTGCTCGGCGGGGAGCCTGCTTCCCTTCCTCTCTCTCTGCCTGCCTCTCTGTCTGCTTGTGATCTCTCTCTCTCTGTGTCAAATAAATAAATAAAATCTTAAAAAAAAAAAAGATGTTAAAAAAAAGTCTATCAATAACCAACCCTGCTATTGATTAATTAACAAAACAATATATTTACTTCTCCTTGGAAAAAATTAACATATATGCATAAATATAACACACACACATATATAACATATAAACATAAAATGCAAAGCACCAAATCATAAATAAATAAATAAATTTAGTACATTACAAAGTGGGAAAAAAACCTTCAAATGTACAATCCATTATAATTAACTTTCACATAGTAGACCCTATATGCATAATAAATAGATCATTTAAATGTTATTCCACTGGGACAATGAGCACACATCCGAGAGCCTAGGGAGACATCTGTGTACTTTTGTTTTGATTGGTAAGCTTCTTAAACTTTCTGTTCTTCAGCTTCCTCCACCATAAAACAAGGATAATACAGGAACCAAGCCCACTGGATAGCAATGAAGACTAAGACTAAGAAAACTACTATACACAAATCACTTAGAACAAGGCCAGATATGTGAGTCATAAATGCTACTTATTTTTTATTAGTTACTTCAGAGATAAGTATTGCAAAACACTAAGAGCTCAGAATCTAAAACATTTATATAACTTTATGTTATCTGTAAAATTCCCTTTCCTGGGGAAGGAAATTTAACAATTTTAGTTTCATTTATTCCAGAATTTTTATATTTAATATATTGTTAGAGGTTTTATTATAAAGGAATATTCCTTAAGTGGGCAATGTTTCTAGACTACATATCTGAATTTGAATTATGGAAAGAGATTAAGGTTATAATTCTTAAGCTTTACTATGCAAAGTATCATTGAAATACATGTGGTTTTCTACCCCTGTAATCTCTGAATTCAAATTCTGGATGAATCTTCATGTTAACCAAGCATTACAGTGGATTTTGATGCAGGTAGACCTAGTAAAACACAGTGTGTTTAAAAAAGCCATTTTCCTCAAAGCCTGTCCCCAAAATTCTTATGTATGTTGAATAGTCTATAGATATATTTGATTTCACATGTAAACTCAAGCAGTAAACTTTTTTTTAATTTTTTTTTAAAGATTTTATTTATTTATTTGACAGAGATCACAAGTAGGCAGAGAGCCAGGCAGGGGTTGGGGGGCCGGGGGGAAGCAGGCTCCCTGCTGAGCAGAGAGCACGATGATGCAGGGCTCAATGCGGGGATCAATCCCAGGACCCTGAGATCATGACCTGAGCTGAAGGCAGAGGCTTAACCCACTGAGCCACCCAGGTGCCCCAAGCAGTAAACATTCTAAAGGGATGTTCTTCAATTTTAAAAATAAGATTGAGGAAACTGAATACTCAAGAAAAATTCAGAGCAGATAAAATATTTAGTTTCTTTCTGTCAATAGATATTTCCAATTGCAAGGCTAAGGAGAGAAAAATAATGATAAAATGAAGATAGTATGTGCAGAATGATTGTATCTTCTTAAAAATGATATCTATGTTTTCATTCATACAAATATAAAAAAAAGGGATAAGTTTAAGACTAATGAAGCGGAACAAAGAAGTTTACAAGTGAGCTGCCAGGATAATTTCATAACATTTTGCCTAATGAAATATTCGGGTGGGGTGAAGGGTAATCTATATTAAAATCTTAACTGAGATTTAACTGATTAAATTCATAATACTGCAAATTGGCTATCTTTTCATGCATTGCAGAAACATGCCTAATAGCACATTCTTAATAGGTAACACATTCATTAACAAACAGATGAGGCAGCATATACAAAAAATGGCTGTTGGATATTGAGAGAAGAAGAAAAAACAGTCTTAAAACTAAGAAATGAGCAAATTATGTTTTGCCTTACTGCAGCTTGAAAAAAAAAATCACTGGTTATGGTCTCTTTAAAATTAGCATATACTGTCTAGTACTCTGCTTATGGTCTCTGTGTGACACCATTTCCTGTCTTCACGCTTGTCGGCCCTATTGGATCCTACTGACAGGGGATGAAATCCTGTTATTCCAATTTCAGACACAGATGTGACTTTCTCATTTGCTTCTTCAATGTTTTAATTTTGCCTCCAGACTGGTATTCCACACACCTGGCACCTCTCACCACCAAACCCCAGACCTCCTATGTAAAATCCAATATAGACATGAAACTTTTAAGAATGTGTGAATTTAAAATACAAAGCTTTCTTTTTCTTAAAATTACCTGCTTATATAAGAATCCTTGAACTGCCCCCCCACTCTGCCACCATCCTGCTTTATGTATTTGATAGCAATTTTAAAATTTGGGGTGTATAGTTGATAGTAATAAAATTTTGTTTTGAACAAAAATATTTTATCAAAGCAATAATATATATTAAAGGAAGAAAAAGAAAGAAACATGAATAAATTTCATAGAATGATTAAAATGAGAATTGCCAGAGTAATATTTGAGTAATAAAAAATATATATTTAAAAGAAGAATCATGTATGAGTAGCATAGCATTCTAATCCATGAATTGTACTTTCTTTTTTGTCTCATAAAAAACTTTCTCAGGGTGTCTGGGTGGCTCAGTTGGTTGGGCAACTGCCTTCAGCTCAGGTCATGATTCTGGAGTCCCGGGATCGAGTCCCCCATCAGGCTCCCTGCTCAGCAGGGAGTCTGCTTCTCCCGCTGACCTCTCTCCTCTCAAGCTCTCTCTCATTCTCTCTCTCTCTCAAATAAATAAATAAAATCTTTAAAAAATTAAAACAAAAAACCCACAAAAGTTTCTCCCTTCTTCATTTGCCTGTTTTGACACAAGAAAACAAATATTGTTCTCTGTGGCATCCAGAGATAATTATAAGTTAAGAAGACAAAATTATCCATTTTTTCTCTGATAAGAACAAGTAACTAGTAATGGCCCACTTGCTAAGATCATGTTCAAGAGACCCATGTCACAACAGAATGACATGGCAGAAACCCAAAAATTTAGATTCAGTGGTGGGAGAAAGGATAAATGGACTCTTATTTTCAAATTAGAACCAAGTTAGTTTACCTGTGACTGATGATAGCTAATGCCCATTGACACAAGGAATATGAAATTGGCACAAGGAATATTGAAATTGTTTTAAATTAGCAGTGTATTTTGACAAAAATTACATTCTAAATTATATATCAACTAATTTTGTTATAATATTTGAGTTTTGTAGGGAGGAATAGTTTAGTGGCTCACATACTAAAAATATTGAGTTTATCTAGTTATACATGGAAAGCTTTAGCTTATTAACTTACATTTGTACACAATGAGTTGCCAGTTAGTGGCAAAAGCATATTATGTACATAACCTAGGAAGAATAATTTAACTCTATAAACAAGAATTTGGATACATTATAGAAAATATACATGATCACAGATTCACCAATACTCTTGAAAATTCACCATTTGAAACTCTTCTTTCAATTTCATTCATTAAATGATTATTTCTCTTACTTTATACTATGTAGTTTTCTAGACATTGGAGACACAAATAAAAAGTCTTGATGTCTGCTTTCATAACATTTTGACTATTTTTCATAACATTTTCATAACATTTTGACTATTAAACAGTACATAAATAGCTAAACACAAGGAATTAAAATGTGAAAATTAATGCTACTAAATTATTATGGATTCTAAAGAGAAATATGGATAAGATACTATACAAATTATCCTGATGAGGTATAAGGGAGAGGAACAGAAGAAAATTTACAGGGAAAAGAGATGCTCAAGATGGGAATGTCAAAATGAAAATAAAACTAGAATCTTGTGCTATTGAAAGGAATTCTATCACTAGAAGGAAAAATCAATATTTTAAAACTTGTTAGAACAACTGTTACAAATTGGTTGTAAGCAAACAAATTGGGGTATTTAAAAATATAATCTAGAGTTCATCTGTAGCAGTTCATGATTCTACAATAATGAATATGATTCAAAAGGCCATTCACAAAAATCAGGACTCATTTTTTCTGGATTGAGAAAGACTTATTTCTTGCTGTCACTGTACCTAAACAATTCCTCCAATACACAATTTTGCTCTTATTTTACTAATCATTCTCAGAAGAAAACTTGTTCAGCAAAATATCTCTTCAGATATTGCTGCAAATGGAATTTCACTAAATACCATTTTGATATGAGAATAAAAGTAAAATTACTGATTAAAAAACAAACACCTTCTTGTTTTGGGTGACAAGGTTTTCACTGGTAATCTATAAGAAAATGATATAAGAAAAAGATACTTGGTGATAAAAATTTGAAAAGCAAACTAGCTGAATTGTAAGAAAGTAGAATGATTGCATAATGATTTCAAGTAAAAGAATACATGGAAGTCAATAATGTGTTAATACCAGGCTGAAAAAGATGTTAATTTTTTATTTTATTTTACTTTATTGATAAAGAACATTATTAATGAACAAACAAACCGATTCACAAAGTATGTATACTAAGTTGACCATCTGAAAATTACAACCTTAGATAATATGGAGGCAATACAAGAATCATCTTTTTTTTTAAGATTTTATATATTTGTATATTTGACAAAGTGGGGTGGGGCACAAGCATGGGGAGCAGAAGAAGCAGGCCTTCCAGTGAACAGGGAGCCTGATGTGGGACTCAATCCCAGGACCCGGGGATCATGACCTGAGCAGAAGGCAGTCGCTTAACTGACTGAACCACCAAGACACCATGAGGAATCATCTTTTTAATCAGAAAATTAGATGAAAATGATTCATTTCATTTTATTCACTCAGGTGTTGAAACTTTGGTTCCTGGGTTTTTAAGTTGTAACTCTTTATTTCTAAGCAGATATTAATAATAGAATAATAAAAATCACTATTATCAACACTACATACTACTATGAGATATAGAAAAAAGAATGATTTAATGGTTATTACCAGGTGATAAAAGTGTTAGACTCAAGTACACATTCATCCATCTCAGTAAAATAATAGATCACTTATTCACCAGAAATGAGATTTAAAAAGAGAAAAATTTGAAAAAAAAGAGTTATTGGTGGAAAGAACCTCAAAACAAAAAACAACCACAATAATAAATGTCATATGGCTTGGGCAGGAAATGCCATATTTAAATACACTTGTCCTGAAGAAAGTCTTTTTATTCCGGGATGTTGATTAAAAAGTTATCTTTCATTAGCTACATAAAATACATATCATTCAGAATATTTACTTAAGTAACAAGTAAACATTTTGAACAAACTCAATATGTAATTTACTTAAATTAATGATATAACACTTAAATGCATGAGAAAAAAATAAATCACAAAATGTTTTATGACTCAACTAGTTTATATTAGGTAGTACTTTGGGGAATTTTCTAAAACACTGCAGAGTTGCAACTGCAAGAGGAAAATCAATCAAGATTCCCTTGCTAATCTTTCTGTAATACAATTGTAGAGTATTGGAAATCCACTTATATGTGACTACGAAGCATTTGGGGAAAATACAAATAAAAAACCTTTAACCTCAAGTGTATGTATATGTGCGTTTGTGTGTGTGTATCTGTGTATATGTGTGTATTCTAATCAGTCCATTGACATGAATCTGATCAACATGATTAGGTTATGAAGTTTTTTTTTTTTTTTTTTGGAAAGGGTAAGATTATATTTGAATATCGGGATTATTGGAAAAATCTATTTTATTTTAAATTGCATATTAAAACATACGGGAATGCATATTGAAAAAATAAAACACATAACTGTCAGTACAATTAAAATTTAAGCTGGCTTCTTAGGACAAAATGAAATCACTTTTAAGAAATTGAATTAACTAATGCAATATCCATACAAACACTGGAGCGGGAGAATTTTCTTAGCTAAGCTGTTTGGAAAGCAGAGCAAACATTAAGCACACCTTTCTAACATGTGCAAACATTTAAAGTTGCCTATTTCATAGGGTAAGCCATTCGGCTGTAGTCAGATTCTGGTGTAATTGGTATATATTTAAGTGACTTCAATCTACATCACTTCAAGATATTAAAAGTTGACCAACAAAACAATTTTATCAATTAAGGGCTAGGCGGGAGACAAAAGTCACCTTAGTATTTTGTATAAAAGGAATTTAATATAAGTGATCATTAGTGAAGTATAAATTTGTTAACTAAATAACAGAATGGATAAAAGGAGAACCCAGCCATCAAGGAAGTAGGGTCCTTAAGTAGCAGCTACCTCTCCAGAGAGGAATGAACAAGAGAAGATGTAACGATTATTAAAATTTAGAAATTTAGAGGAGGGTTCTGAGAAGCTGAAACTCAGGCTTTTGAGGAGAGGATGGTCCTTAGCTCATGTAGTAGTATCTATCACCAGAGCCATCCCATGGGGCTAAAATCCCCACCCCAGAGGAGGGGGCATCTGCTACTTGGTACTTATGTCTCTACAAGAGTACAAGGCTATTTTTGTCAATGTTGGGAAAAGTTCAAAGAATCCAGCTCTGCTATAGGAACAGTGCTTCTACCAAGGTCAACAGATGAGGTTGGGGTAATGTTCACAGAAACTCAACTGCAAGCCTCAAATAGTCCATCTGCTGCCACCTCCTGAAAGAACCCAACAAGGAGGAGCTAGCAGGGGAGAATATGAAAGAGTGGGCTGGGAGCTGAGAGGAAATAATTTAATAACCTGTCTAATATTGAATCCTGTGCCAGAGGATTAAAAGAAGTTATTGAGGTAAATGTAAATAAATATCATTTAAAAATGTAAAGCAGAAAATTTATTCTTTATTGGAATCAAGCCTGGATTTAAACTAATCCAGTAGCAGTTTGACCAACTAGTATAAATAGTGACAACAACAACAACAACAACAACAACAATGACAACAACAAAATCAAAGTGTAATCATAATATCATACATACACTTCAAACACTGAAGAATTTTAGGAAGCATTTTTTAAAGGTTAAAATATTTAAAAAAAAAAGGTGAAAATATTTCAAAGGATCATTATATAGCTTGCTCAAAACCAGAACAAAGATTACTGATGGGAGGAAAATTGCAACTCGATTTCTTGACTCTTGTTTTCTATTTCTTATAATACAAGGCTTCTATGCTCATTTGTAAATAGGTAACATTTGTAGCAAAAAAAAAAAATTAACGCCCTTATTTTTGATATGAGGAAAGTGATGAGGTTTTAAGTTAAATGACTATAAAATCATAAACTAGCCAGTACTATCTTTCCAACCTAGACTACTACTTTTGCTTCGAATTTATGCTATCTCTTCTACTACTGTTGCAAATCTGATTCAATCATGAGAACAGTAATAGAGTTAGTGTTAATTATTATTTTCTTAGTATCTATTGATAGACTATTTAACTTTGATATTTAGACATTAAATGTATTTAGGTAATTATAAATGTGCTATATACCTTCAGAATACATCACTGAGATATTGTAAAACCTAATGAATTGCTCCTTGAGCTTACACGCAGAATTTGTAGAAGAAACAGCTAGTACAGAAAATCAATAATCTACCAATATTCTGTATTAGTTATCCATTGTTGTTATAAATTATCTGCAAGCTAAATGTCTGAAAACAACAGAAACAAACTGTGACAGTTTCTGTTGCTCAGGAATCAGATCTAGCTTAGTGAAGTCCTCTAGTTTAGGGTCTGTCACAAGGCTGTAATCAAGCTGTTCACTGGGCTTTAAACATCTCAAGGCTTGACTGGAGGGAATTCATCCCTTAGTTCCTGTGACTCTTGGGAAGCTCTACATCCTTGGTGATTGTTGATTGGCCTGAGAGGACCTACTTCCAACTCACTCACATGATTGTCACTAAGCCCCAGGTTCTCACTGGCAGTTGGCAGAATACCTCCCTCCCTTGCTATATGGGTCTCTCCATTAGGATACTTATAATAGTCAGCTTGCTTCTCCCAGAAGGAGAATACAATCAAAGAGAAGGTGAGAGATGACAAGAGGACAGAGGTCACATTCACTTTGTAACTTGATCTTGAATGTGACATTCAACCACTTTTGTGGTAGTCCATTCATTAGAAGTCACTTGCTAGAACTAGCCCATATCCAAAGGGAAGGACTGGTTACACAACAGCACAAATACCAAGAGGTGGAGTTCATTGGTATTTGTTTTAGATGCTGTCTACCAGAAGCTCTATTTCCAGTGCTGAAAAAGAAACAAAGTGCAGAGGGAATCATATTGACTTTTTTCAATCCTTAGTAATTACAAGTCCCTCTTCTATCAAGTCTTATTTAAATATCCTAATTAAATTTTACAACAAAACAAATAAAGAAAAATATTTTGAAATGAGACAGAGCTATCAAAAACAGATCAAATAGATAACATAATTTGTGAAATTGTAATGGATTTTAAAAAAAGAAACATTTTTAACAGTTCTACCAAGGATCTTTTACTGAATGCTTTTTAAAAGTATAGTTGGCCTACCATGTTACATTAGTTTCAGATGGGCAGCAGAGTGATTCAACAGTCTATACAGTATGCTATGCTAATCACAAATGTAGGTACCATCCGTTCCTATATAATGCTTTTTTTTTTTTTAAGATTTTATTTATTTGAGAGAGAGAGAGAGAGAGAGAGCATGAAAGGGGTGAGGGGCAGAGGGAGAAGCCAGCTCCCTGATGAGCAGAGGGCCCGATGTGGAACTTGATCCTGGGACTCCAGGATCATGACCTGAGCCGAAGGCAGTCGCTTAACCAACTGATCCACCCAGGTGCCCCCTATATAATGCTTTTACAATTACCACTGACTCTCTTCCCTATGTTGTTCCTTTTATCCCAGTGACTTATTCATTCCATAACTGGAAGCTTGTATCTCCCACTCCCCTTCACCTATTCAGCCCATTTTCTCGATCCACCTCCCATCTGGCAAGTTTTTTTCTCTGTATTTATGGATCTGTTTCTGTTTTTTGTTTGTTTATTCATTTGTTTTTGTTTGTTTGTTTTTAGATTACCACATATGAAACCCTATGGTATTTGTCTTAGATGACTTTTTTCACTTAGCATAATATCCTCTAGATCCACCCATATTGTCTCAAATGGCAAGATATCATTCCTTTTTTATGGCTGAGTAATATCCCATCGTATCCAAGGATCCCTTCATTAGTACAAAAATGTATCTATGAAATTGTGATTAAAAAAAAATCTGTTTTCATTATATGACTTTCCTAAACCCAACAGCTTCAGATTTCAGGTTATAAAAATGTCAAGCTTTAAAATAGATGCACCAACAATTTCAGTCTAGCATGCTTTCCAAAACTCTTATACCATTATTATCTACTATTCAGATTGAGTTTTTCATTTCATACTCATTTCAATATTAAATTAACTGGTGATTCAACATCACTGGTGTAACTAGTGACTGTGCATTTTTACCTTCTAGCCCTACATATTCTTTTTTTTTTAGGTAAGAGACCAAATTATAGGAGACCCTTCATCTCCACTCTTAGGCCAGTACTCAGTGAATTCCTGTACCCCTGGCTAAAGCAATTATTTTGGAGATAGGAACTTATCCCAGATTAAACTATAAAGCTCAGGTCTGGACTCTCCTTGAAATCAGTTGAGATATAAAGAAGTCTCTCAGTTTTGCTTGTTTTACCAAAAAGAGGAAACTAGGCTGAAGATTCTAACTCTGCCCTAAGTCTAGATCACCTGAGAATGACAACAATGCTGAGTAAATCTAGATCTTAGAGAAGTAGACAGTAAACCAGTGAGCTCATTCTTGAGCCACTTAATTCAGCTATGCCTGAAATAAGCTTTATTAGTAATCTGATTCCAAATAACTAATATTCTGTTTGTTGTGCTTTCACGAAGCATGTTTGAATTGGTTTTGTAGAGTTTGCTGCCCAGTGAGTTACAAATTCTATAATCAGTAAGTAAAAATGTGTTTACCTGAATGCTTGTCTTCCCAGTAGAATTCAATATGGGAAGTAAAAACCAATTGGCTACCATATAATGAATTCAGAATATTTTTATTTAGACTTAAATATAGAAGAAGAAATGATTTATTATTTGAATAAAAAGCTTTCAGTGCTTATTTGATCAGTTACATTTGTATGCAGAACTTAATTATCTACTGAGAAAAAGATGTACCTTCACTTCAGAATCAAACTTTTAAGCAAATGTAGGGAATGTTTAAACTGCCACTTGATATATCAAGTCACAACTTTATAAAGAGGGAACAAATTCTTTTTCTGCAATTAAATTAACTTAAAAATGTGCAATTAAAAGAAATCCAAAAGCTATTTTTATATAACGCTTTCACCTTGTTATTAAACTGTTTTTAGTTATTAGTTTGACATATCAAAGTTGCTAATGTGTGTAGTGGAAGAAAATTGTTCTAATATAATTAAATGCAATACTTTAGCAGGAATAGTGAAATCTTGTTGCATTCCTGCAGTTAAGAAGCTGTGTGATTTCAGAACTTTTACTGACCTCTCTGATATTTGAAAGTCTAGTTATTTTCCCTACAATAATTGTCATGGAATTTATTCCATAGATTCTACTAGATTTAAAAAAAAATGAATCAATGAACTATTTTGGGGAAATATACACCAAGTGATTCACCAAAAATGAGAAATGTCATTTCATTATCCTGCTTATAACTTTTAAGCTTATATGCTCTTAGGATGATGTTTATCATCTTTTAAGGAGAACTGTTAAGTCTGAATATCTTTCCTTTGCTTGCTTTTCTAAGCATTTTCTTCTTTTTTTTTTCATTCCTTACATACACTCCAGCTAATCTGACCCTCAATCATTTCTCTTTCTAACCTGTTTCCAGTCTTATATACATTGAAAATACTACTTTTTTCTGTCTCCAGAATAGTAGCTTATGTATTCTTGATTTACTTAACTCCCTCTCCTTTTTCTTGCATGGCTTTAAATGTTATATGCTCAGTTTTTCCTTCTTTAACCCATTGCCACTAACCCAAATTTAGTCCTTCCTTCATTCTTCTTCATAGTATTTTGATATTTGCCTAAAAATAACTTGCTATAGTTTGTAATTTTATAGCTACACATGTATATACATGAACTCTAAAAAATGGAATCATGCTTACATGTATGTGTGTACATAGATACATATATGCATATATGTATACATGTGTGTAACTATGTATATATCTATGTGTACATATTTTACCTGTTTAAAAAATCTGCAATATTGTATATGCACTGCCTGACACTTCTGTCTTGTGAATATTAGAATCAATATAAAACCACTAGATTGATTCATATTCTTAAAAACTGAAAGAAGAAATAATGGGGTGATTTTTCTTTCTGAATCCATATCTTTTTGGAGGTTCTTCAAAAAGTTAAAAATAGAAACACCCTACCATCCAGCAATTGTACCACTAGGTATTTACACAAAGGATACATAAATACTGATTCGAAGGGGTACATGCACCTGATGTTCATAGCAGCATTATCAACAAGAGCCAAACTATGGAGAGAGCTCAAATGTCTATCTATTGATGAATGAATAAAGGAGATGTGGTATACACACACACACACACACACACACACACACACACACACACACGTGTATATGTATAGTGGAATATTATTCAGCTATCAAAAAGAATGAAATCTTGCTATTTACAATAACATGGCTAGAGCTAGAGCATATTATGCTAAATGAAATAAGCCAATCAAAGAAAGACAAATACCATATGATTTCACTCATATGTGGAACTTAAGAAAAAAACAGGTGAACATATTGGAAGGGGAAAAAAATAAAAAGGAAAGAGGGAAATAAGCCAAAGTGAATCTTAAAGATAGAGAACAAACTGAGCATTGATGGAGGGAGATGGGTGGAGGATGAGCTAGATGGGTGATGGTTATAGTGAGGGCACTTGTGATGATCACTGGGTGTTGTATGTAAGTGACGAAACACTGAATACAATACTACATTGTATTTTTATATTTTTTAAAAAAGACATGAATGATATAGTCAAGATTTTGTGAATGTCTTATTACATTTATTTGCTCATATTTCTAATTATTTTTTAAGATGTAATGCATTAAAATATAATTTTTAAAAATATTCATCATAGGATACATTGTGATTACTTAGGGTAATCAAGAACAGTACATGGAAACACACTTAAATAATAAACATCATATTCTTTTCAGAAGACACTGCCACTTTTACTGCAAATAAAATCTGAATTTGCACTTACTCTATTTTGTAAATCTTATGTACCATATAGATAATGATCATTTTCTTTCTTTCTTATTATAAAAACATAGACCTTGATTTACCTATCTACTCTTACTGTCAGACTTGTGTCCTAAATTCAAAACTCTAATCATTATAACCTGAATCCTTCTGCCTCTACCTCCCCTAGAATATTTCCCTATGTCCCTTTTCTGGGTGAGGAACTCATATTTATTCACTAAGACTTTATTTTAAACAAACACTTTTGTTGATACTACAGTAACCACCACCCTCAATTTATTTTTTTTTATTTTCTAATGTTCTCTTGGAATTATAGCATGCAAACAAAAATTGAAGCATAAATTAGTAGCATGACAAATGATCAAAAAGTGCAAATGTCCACATAACAGAAATGGAATATTATCACTGTTCTAAAGTTCCACAGTTCTCTTTCCAGCCATTACCCTGTACCTCTATTCCAAAACTTATTATTCTGATCATTAAAAGCATAACTCAATTAGCCTGTCTTTGAACTCTAAAAAATGGATTCATGCTTACATGTTCATTTTGATTTGGCTGCCTTTCATCAGTATAATATTTTTGAGACACCTCCATACTATTTCATAGAGATGGATTATATTTTCATTGCTGTATATAGTACTCTGTTAATACATCTAAGATTTTTTATTCAATCATTATAAATATTTATGTGTCTATTTTCTATAATAACAAATAATGTCACTACAGACATCCTTGTTTATGTCTTTATTTGAACTTCTACATGCTTATATGTTAAAAATACACACAGGCATATGTGGATGAATGAACACACACACACACACACACACACACACACACACCCAGGAGAGAAATTACAGCACATCATTATATGAATACTATCAAACTGTTTTCCCGAAACTCCAGCGAATAGATGGTACCAAGTGAAAGTGCCAATTGCTCTACAGCCCAGTCAATACTTGGTTTTGTCTTTTTTGGGGGGTGTTTCCCATACTTAGGCACAGTATCACATTCGGTCCCATAAACATGTTGGTACACTAAGATTCCACTGAATATAGGATAAATTTATGGAAAATCTGTGACTTTAGAACATCAAATTGTTTATTAATGAACATAATATACTGATTCATATATTTAGTTTCATTTAAATTTTTGGTAATAATATTGTATTTTTTTTATATAGAGGTCTTAAACATCTTATACTTACTTTTTGATATTTGGCATTTTTGAGACAACAAAATTTCCTCTTCTTATTTTCTAAAATTTTGTGGTATATAATAATTAGAAAGTTTTTTTTATTTACTTTACATTCAATAACCTAGCTAAATTTACTTATTAATTCAAATAATTTATTGCTAAGTTCTTCTTGGTTTCTACCCACTTGAATATGTTGTCTGTAATTAATATCAATTTTGAGAAAGAACAAAGCTGGAAGTATCACAATCCCAGATACCAAGATATACTGCAAAGCTATAAAAATCAAAACAGTATAGTACTAACACAAAAACAGACAGGAACATCAGTGGAACAGAGTAGAACACCTAGAAATAAACCCATGTTTATATGGTCAATCTACTACAAAGGAGGCAAGCGTTACAATGGGGAAAAGATAGTCTTTTCAATAATTGGTACTGGAAGAAATCTACAGGTACATGCAAAATAATGAGGAAAGACCAATTTCATACATCATACCGAAAAACAAATTCAAAATAGATTAAAAACCTAAATGTACGACATGAAACCATAAAAATCCTAGAATAAACATAGGCAGTAATTTTTTTGACATTAGCTGTAAAAATGGTTTTCTAGATATGTCCCTTCAGGTATGCAAAACAAATGCAAAAATAAATTATTTGGACTACACCAAAATAAAATGCTTTAGCACAGCAAAAGAAACCATCCATAAAATGAAAAAGCAACCTTCTGAATGGGAGAAGATATTTTTATATGTGGTATATTTGAAGGGTTAATATCCAAAATATATAGGGAAATTATACAACTCAACACATATAATGATAATAATAATAATAATAATAATTCTATTTTAAAAATGGGCAGAAGATCTGAATAGGCATTTTTCCCAAGAAGACATAGCGATGGACAACAGACACAAGGAAAGATGCTCAACATCACTAATCATCAGGGATATGCAAATCAAAACCACAATGACATATGATCTTAAACCCATCAGAATGGCTAGAAATAAAAAGACAAGAAATAAAACTGTTGGCAAAGATGTGGAGAAAAAGAAACCCTTGTGCACTATTGGTTGGAATATAAATTGGTACAGCCACTATGCAAAATAGTGTAGAGGTTCCTCAAAAAACCTAAAAATAGAATTATCATACGATCCAGTAATTTCACTACTGGATATTTGCCCAAAGAAAATGGAAACACTAATTCAAAAAGATATATGCACCCTTATATTTACTGCAGTATTATTTATAATATCCAAGATACAGAAGCAACCTAAGTGTCCATTGATAATTGAATGAATAAAGAAGATATGGTATATATATACAGAGGACTATTATTCAGCCACAACAAGAACATGAGATCTTGCCATTTGTGACAACATGAATAGATGCAGAGGGTATTATGCCAAGTGAAGTAAGTCAGAAAACTAAACGCAAAAATAAAGACAAATAAGATATAGAATTTCACTTATATGTAGAAGCTAAACAAAAATAAAACAGATAAACAAAATACCAGAATCAGACATATAAATACAGAGAACTGATAGTTGCTGAAGGGAAGGGGGATAAGGAGATGAGCAAAATGAATGAAGGGGAATGGAATGTACAAGCTTCCACTTATGGAATAGGTAAGTCACCAGGATGAAAGATGCAGTATATGAAATTTATTCAGTGATAATGTAATAGAATTGTATGGTGACAGCTGGTAGCTTTTCTTGTGGTGAATGTAACATAACCCATAGAGTTGTTAAATCACTATGTTGTGCACCTTAAAAATAATGTAACATTGTGTTTCACTATATTTTAATTAAAAAAATGTTCTTGGGGGTGGCTCAGTGGGTTAAGCCGCTGCCTTCGGCTCAGGTCATGATCCCAGGTCCTGGGTTCAAGCCCCACATCGGGCTTTCTGCTCAGCAGGGAGCCTGCTTCCTCCTCTCTCTCTGCCTGCCTCTCTGCTTACTTGTGATTTCTCTCTGTCAAATAAATAAATAAAATCTTTAAAAAAAATGTTCTTGGTTGGCTGAGTTTATATTATAATTAGAAATAGGTTTTATTGAATTATTTTTCTGCATCTATTGATATCCCCTTATGACTTTTCCTTTATTCTGTTAATCTGATGTTATAGTTAAATGTTAAGTTACCAATATATTCCTGAATTTAATTTGGTCATATTGCTTTTTTTTTTAACAGTTAAATATTGAATTTAATTTAATAATATTTAATTTAAGTTAAATGTTATGTTTATGAAAAATATTTGTCATAATTGTTACTGCAATGTCTTAGTCAGGTTTTGTTATCCAGGTTATTATATCTCCCAAAGCAAGTTTAGATATGATTTTTTCTTTATTCCTTCAGGTTATTTTGAATATCTGAAGTTATTTTTTCCTTAGAAAGACCTATGTAAATTTAAACACAGATAAAATGAATCAGAAATATTTAAGACAGTATATTCCAGATGTCTTTTACCTGTCAAACCTATTGTTTCAACATACTAAATATTTTAAACTTCTGGTAAAATATAGGTTCTTTATTTCTTTGGTAAGTGTTCTGTCACAATTAAACTATTAACAAATGTAACTATCTAATTCATTACATTCCAGAGTACATACACCTTTATTCCAAAAATAACCTTAAATATAAACTCAAATCAGCAATATTGAGTATAGATGCTTTTCATTTATTTATTTATTTTTAATTAACATTATATATAATGTATTATTTGCTTCAGGGGTATAGGTCTGTGAATCATCATTCTTACACAAATCACAGCACTCACCATAGCACATACCCTCCCCAATGTTCATAACCCAGTGACTCTATCCTTCCCCCAACCCCCTTATAATCCTCAGTTTGATTCCTTTCATTTATAATATATATGTTCAAACTGGAAGCAATTAGCTTGAATTCAATTTTATTCATAGTTTTCATAATTTCATAATTCATTGTCTATTAATATATTAATAGAATAAAGTAAATTAAAGCTAAATTAAATAAAATCCAAGGAATATGTGTATTCGATTATTGTTAGTGATTAATTAGAATTGCGGTGATTAATTAGAATTGAGAAGATCAGGTAATCCAAATTTTCTTCTGAGTTTATCGCAAAATGATATCTCAGCTTGAGCAATATTTGGTTGCTATACTGAAGAAATAACATTTTTAGATATACTACCTTATAAACAGACTATATAAACTATTAATATGTCTATAATTTTAAAAACATATATATTTTATCTCTACCAAAAATCTTTATTTCTTAAAACATAGTCCTATTTAAAGAAAATATATTGCTTAGTGTGTTTATTATATACCTGTGAAGCATAGTTAGTTACTACTTTTTGAACCATGAGCCACATTTTCAAATTCCCTTCTAATTAAAATTGCTCAAAGTTAGGGGAAGTCTCATTCTTAGTAAAATCACCGCAATAAAATGTTTTCATGTACTGTATTTTGTGCTAGTTTTTCTTGACTTTTAAGAATATAAATATATTTTGGGGCGCCTGGGTGGCTCAGTGGGTTGGGCCGCTGCCTTCGGCTCAGGTCATGATCCCAGGTCCTGGGTTCGAGCCCTGCATCGGGCTTTCTGCTCGGCAGGGAGCCTGCTTCCTCCTCTCTCTCTGCCTGCCTCTCTGCCTACTTGTGATTTCTCTCTGTCAAATAAATAAATAAAATCTTAAAAAAAAAGAATATAAATATATTTTTAGGGGCACCTGGGTGGCTCAGTCATTAAGTGTCTGCCCTCCGCTCAGGTCATGATCCCACGGTTCTGGGATCAAGTCCCCTATCAGGCTGCCTGCTCTGCTGGAAGTCTGCTTCTCCTTCTCCCATCCCCTCTGCTGTGTTCCCTTTCTTGCTGTCTCTCTGTGTCAAATGAATAAATAAATAAATAAATATTTTAAAAAATCATTTAAAATATTTTTATATTTAAATTGAATAAAGCCATAGTAATTGACCATAATAAAGAAATTTGAAATTTTTAATCATATTTATCTCTTCTAAATTATATCTAAAACATAGGGCAAGAATTATTTAGGATCATAATTATTAATTTACTACAGGAATAGAAAAATACTAGACTTTATATTTGTTTCTTTAACCTTAAAGGAAAAAATGTGAAAGGGAGAATGTCTTCCATTTATACTTCTTTACCATCTTTCCTTAACATTTGCTCGCCATGAAATCCATGAAAGAAACATTTTCCCAGAGTTAACAAACTAAAAACAACCCGTGCCACTGAAGAGTAATCCTGTTTATCATGCTTCTTTAAATCATACACAGATCCCAGCACAGTGCCATCTATATATGGACATAGTACAGCAATAAATTTTAGGTGGATTTGAGTACAGAGCTTACATTTAGTGTTGCCCTTGCTTGAAAGAAGTAAGCAAAGGAGATATAGGGAAATATACTCTCTGATATCACCATGCTATAAAAGGGCAGAAAAAGTGTGTTACAAAGAAAGGGTCAAATTTTTACAGAAAAAAAAATTAAAAACAGTTGGGAAAGAGTGATCCAGCGTTTCCAAATTAGTAGATTAATCTACTAGTGTATGCCACATTCCTTCTTTCATTATTTTTTCCTATCTGCAGATGAGCAAAGAGGTACCATTAGAAGTGACAATGTAGGGGCTCCTGGGTGGTTCAGCCAGTTAGGCAACTGGCTTCAGCTAAGGTCATGATCCCAGGGTCCTGGGATCCACCCTCATGTTGGGCTCCCTGATCACTGGGGAATCTGCTTCTCCCTCTCCTCCTCCTGATCACTGGGGAGCCTGCTTCTCCTTCTCCTCTCCACTCATGTGCTCTCTCTTGCTATCTCTGTCTCTCTCTCAAATAAATAAAAATCTTTAACAACAACAAAACAGGAAGTGACGATGTATCCATATACAGCAATAAAGCACAGTGTAACTTTTACATTTCCAACATCTGAACTCATGAGTGTGCTTTGCTATCAATTGTCTCTTCAGCTGGATAAATTAGAAGTTGCTCCTTGTAAGGGAAGGTTGAAGACTACTAATTTGGCCCAAATTTCTCATTTTACAAAGGGAAAATTGAGGTTGAAAAGGTTAAATGACGTTTTCATGGTCATGCATATATTTAACAGGAAGTCCATACAAGAACTCTTGTTTCTTTACTATCCTTCAGAGATCAGAATATGATCAGAATATGAGAGATGAAAAACCCTGAGACTGAGTCACATACTTTTACTTAAAACAGTGTATGTGTGTGTAAGTGTGTGCATGTATACTCAATCTATACATTTAGTATATATAATATATATATAATAAATTGACTATAAAGAAATTCTATATTCACTATTAAGACATACCTTCTATAGATGTTAAGTACAGTTACTGATTCAGAAAAGATTTGAAAATTAAGAAAAGCAACATTAATCAACTTATAGACCATTATAAGTGTATAATGTAATCTGAAAAAAAATTAATCACAAATAACACATTTATTTGCATTATTTAAAATGAAAGCACTTTTATATGAAAATACTAATTGGGAGAATAATTTTTCTACATTAAAACAATTTATTATTGAGTTATGTTAAATTTCAAAAAATAAGAAAATATATGTCTTAGCTTACTTCCATGTAATCATTTAAATTTCTATGAATGGAATATGGAGATACCATGTGTTATATATGCAACTTTTTGAAAGTTGAGGAAGTATTTGAAGAAAATAAAATCATCACACTAAACATTCCATTTATTTATAATTTGACTGGAAATTTAGTAGACTTTAAAATGCATTTTAACCTATGACCATTTTCCTTATTTATTATTTTCTTTGGAACCCTTTCTAAGACATATTTCAAATTAAAATACATGTAATTTTGTTTGGGGGCTAGTTCATAAATGTACTTCCTCAATTTCATTGTGAAGAATTTATTTTTCCTCAGGATATGATCAAAATAGTTATTTCAATTTAAAATATAGTAAATATAGTAAAGTATTTCCTCCACATATTAGACCTATTCTCATGTATTCTCTTTTGGAGGAATTAAAACAATTGATTGAAACTGAAAAGTGATCAACAGATGTAAGAAAAGTATCTCCAAAGAGTAGCGATAAAAATAAATTAATGAACTCTACTATTTTTACACAAGGTCAAGTTTCATTAATAGAAATCTGAAGGATTGGTACAAATCTAGTTACGTTTTCACTAAATGGAACTATTCTTTTAAGTATCATATCACGGAATTGGATTTTACATTTTGAAGGAAGCCAAAGGCAAACAAACAAAGAGAACTTTTTAAAAAGTTGAGTGAAATACCATTTCCTTTAACATTATAAGCATCCCCTCAACCTAATATAATTTTATTTTCCTTTTGGTCCTCTTAAAAACATCTATTTTCTCTCATTTATAAAATTTTTTGGCCCTTGCCCTCAGCTTTCCTAGGAGATACTTGTAATTTGAAATAAATAAGTAAATAAATAAATAAAGACAAGTCATTTTTTCCACATATTTGTTGAGTATCCTCTCTATAGTAGAAAGTTTTCTGTTCTGTGAGCATTAATGTGAATCACAACCCTCACAAACTTTGTGTCTACTTCTATAGATAGTTCCAGCCACTTTCTTTCCCAGACTTCCTTTATGTCAATTTTTTCAATAATGCTCCTTCAGGGTCCTGGAAAAACCAGATGAACCATTTAATCACTGCCCAGGAATACCTATATATTCTTACCTCACAATTCTTTTCACACAATATAGACTCTCAATACCATGAATAGCATGCTGCCAAATTGAGAGAATTTCCTCTCAGTAATATGGTTTACACCCATCCTTGAATGGAATTACAGTTTAGCAGGAATCCACTTTCAGACATGTTCCCAAATATTAAGCCACCCCTTTGAAATTCATGTGTAAGAATTTTCCTTTCCCACCAACTAGTCATGAAGATTGCCCAGCAGACCATAGGTGAGACTTGAGTAAGATGAGAAGATGCATTACAAGAGCTATTGTAAGAATCTGGGGCACCTGGACCAGTAACACACTTCTGTTGTCTGAACTGGTTCAGATCCAATCCTAAAGATCATATTTCCATCACATAATGGATTGTTGCTCCACCCACTTAAACTCATGTTGTGGTAGATCTTAAAACACCCAGTTTTGATGGAAGGCAGTTTGTGTCACAGTCATTTAATGTCATCTGTTATCACCTTTCATTTAGGAAGGGACTGGTTTGTGGCTTGTCATCAGAAAAGCAGATAGATAGATATTCTTGGTATATGTTTGCCATCTCTGCTGGTAGAGCCTCAGCCAGAACACCATGCAGGGGAGAATACCTGGCACACAGGCATGGGATACACCACAGCTTAGCATAGGATTAAGGGATCCACTTCACATCAAAGAATGCTCAGGATTGGATGCCTCACAGTAGGTCCCACAGGTTGCATTACACAGCACATAATCCAGAAAAAAAGATGGCTTTGCATAACACTGAAACAACTTTCTAAAAGCACAGTTTGAAATGTCTTCCACTTCCGCTTCCTAAAGCAGCATTGAAAATACCCAGTACTGTCATTAATGGTGAAATATTTGCACAAGGAAGGATTTTTGAGTCTAAGGCCAAGGAGTGGAAGCAGGATCAATTCCACTTATCATCCTTACCAATGACCCAATAGGGGATTTTGTGCATCTCACACATCCCCAAACTCAGGACTCTGCATGAAAAGCAGAGGAACTCTTCCCAGATATACCAACATGGTCCCATTGAACTATAAGCAATAGCTACACCAAGAAACTGAAATTCTGATATCTTGAAGACAGCAGTCCTAAAGAAGTGGATGATGAATACCCAACTTTTGTAGCAACATGGACGGGACTGGAAGAGATTATGCTGAGTGAAATAAGTCAAGCAGAGAGAGTCAATTATCATATGGTTTCACTTATTTGTGGAGCATAACAAATATCATGGAGGACAAGAGGAGATGGAGAGGAGAAAGGAGTTGACGGAAATTGGAGGGGGAGGTGAACCATGAGAGACTGTGAATGGATATGTTCAGCAATCTTAACCTAAGAAGGGTTTTCAGACCTCTCAGGTTTCAGTCACACCACCTGCTAAGCTACCAAACCTACTGAGATGTCAGCTGATATTTGAAGGAATTATGAATGTGTAATAAAGGAGAAAGGGAATGGATACCAGGCTGTGGCTCTAAGACTGACTATAGTAAAGGTAACTTGTCCTATCAATTTCCTCTTTTAAGTTTCTTTCAGGAAAAAAGCCCACAGAAACCGTGGAGGAGCTGATCTTTGAACTTGTGAAAGAAATAGATCTATGCAGGGATTGGCAAATGCCCTGAGGGACCAGCTCCAAAATATGAGCAAAGGGGTCTTCTATTAGCTATCTGACTCATAAACTCTTACTGTTTCTACATCTCTGTGATATGATAAAATAGGGATTTTTTTCATATGTAATTTTACTTTTTTTTTTACATCTATGTTTATTTATTTTTATTTTTTTTAATTTTTTATTTTTTATAAACATATATTTTTATCCCCAGGGGTACAGGTCTGTGAATCGCCAGGTTTACACACTTCACAGCACTCACCATAGCACATACCCTCCCCAATGTCCATAACCCCACCCTCTCACCCCCTCCCCGCAGCAACCTTCAGTTTGTTTTATGAGATTAAGAGTCACTTATGGTTTGTCTCCCTCCCAATCCCATCTTGTTTCATTAAATCTTCTCCTACCCCCTTAACCCCCCATGTTGTACCTCCACTCCCTCATATTAGGGAGATCATATGGTACCATATGTAATTTTACTTTTTTTGATGTTGTTTTGGAGAGAGATTTTGTCTTTTATAAATTATCCCATCATAACCAGAAGTGAATGGTTTCCTAAATTTAAAGGAGAATGCCTGGAAATCTCACACAAAACATTTGTTTGCTCTCTATTGACAAAAATTTAATCACATGGCTATACAAATCTACAAAGGAGCATAAAAAATATACCCAGTGAAAAATCTTAAGTTCCATTACTAAAGAAGAAAGAGATGATAATTAACGAGTATACAAATAATAAGGCTTATTACAATAATGAAATCCAGTTTAAAAAATGGGAGGGGGAGATAATCAGTTAGGAATGAGAAAGCAGATATAGCCTGTAAGCACAGAATCCAGTAATTATCAAAATAATTAATATTTTAATATTAAAACTTAATATTATATATAATATTGGAAACTTAACTTATATATAAAAATAGTAAATACAGAGGGGTCCCTGGCTACCTCAGTTGGCTAAGGTCTGACTCTTGATTTCAACTCAGATCATGATCTCAGGGTCATAACACCAAGCCCTTTATGGGGCTCCACATTTAGCATGGAGTCCGTTTGTCCCTCTCCCTCCCCTTCTGCCCTCCGCCCACTCCTGTGTACACATTCATTCTCTCTTTCTCTCAAATAAATAAAATCCTTAAAAAAATAAAACTAGTATATACATAATAGAAATACTAACAATGTAAAAATTATATAATGACCACATGAGATACCACTTCACTCCCATGAGGATGGTTATAAAAAAGATGAAAATAATAAGTGTTGGTGAGAATGCAGATAAACTGAAATCCTCACACATGACTAGTAGGAATTGAAAATGGTATAGCTCCTGTGCAAAACTGGAAGTTACGAAGTAAACTACACATAGAATTAGTATATGTTCCAGTAATTCTACTCCTGAGTATCTTCTCAGCATAACTGAAACAGGTAAATAATAAAATATTTGCACTTGAATGTTTGTAGCAGCATTATTCACAATAGCAAAAGGGTGATTTCAAATTAAGTTAATGATTCACTATAATTATTTTCATTCTTACATCTTTGTTTTCTTAATATTTCAGATTTAGAAGTTTATGTTAAAAATTAATAAAGTACTAGTGCTTATAAGACATCAAAACTCCAAGATATATGCAAATAATTCCTATTTATGTATATTACTATGCATTACTTTTTAAAAATTACACTTCATTGACAATTTTATGTAACTACTGAAGCAAGTATAGAATATATTAGATATTTTTAGCAAAGTCTAAACTATTAAATATTAAAATTTGTTCCATTGACCACTTGCCTCAGAACCACTTAGGAATGATATTTGTTAATAACAGATATTTTGACAAATTCTAACACCCATTCATGATCAAAACTCCCAGCAAACTAGAAATAGAAGGAAACTTCTTCAACTTAACAAAGAATATCTCTGAAATAACCTTACAGCTAACACATATAATGATGAGAAATGAAGCTTTTCCCCTAAGATCAGAAATGAGTTCAGAGTGCCTTTTTCAAAATCAAGTTGGAAATCCTGGCTAACATTACAAGGAAAAAAAAAGGAAATAAAATATATATTGATTAGCAAAGAAGACATAAAAGAGACTTTGTGCACAGATGACATGATTATCTATGTATAAAATCTGAAAGATTTGCCAAAAATAAAACAGAAGAACTCCTGGGGCACCTGGAGGGCTCAGTGGGTTAAAGCCTCTGCCTTCGGCTCAGGTCATGATCCCAGAGTCCTGGGATCGAGCCCCGCATCAGGCTCTCTGCTCAGCTGGGAGCCTACTGCCCTTCCACTCTCTCTCTGCCTGCCTCTCTGCCTACTTGTGGTCTCTGCCGGTCAAATAAATAAATAAAGTTTAAAAAAAAAACTGGTACTAATAAACAATTACAGAAAGGTTGTGGGATACAAAGTTAATATATAAAAGTCAATTTCTTTCTTATATATCATCAATAAATAAGTGGAATATGAAATTAAACACATAACTTCATTTATATTAGCAATCCAAAAATGAAAACCTTACATATAAATCTAACAAAATATGTATAAGATCTTTGTTCATTCTAATGAATGAAATCTAAGAACTAAATAAATAGATATTCCATGCTTATGGATAGGAAGACTCAATATTGTCATAATGTCAATTTTTCTTAACTTTATGTATGAATTCAAAGTAATCACAATCAAAATCCCAGCAAATTGTTTTGTAGGTATTGACAAGTTACTTCTAAAGTTTGTACAGAGAGCCGAAAGACCCAGAAGAGCCAACATAATATGAAGAAACAGAATAAATTTGGAAGAGTGATACTAGCTTACTTTAAGTCTTACTACAAAGCCAGATTTATAAATAGAGTATGATTTTGCCAAAAAAAAAATATGGAACAGAATAATGAGCCCAGAAATACACCTGTATAAATACAGTCAGTGACCTCTGACAAAAAACAAGCAAACAAACAAATGAACAAACAAAAAACAGACAATACAATGGCACAAAGATGGTTTTTTCAGCAAATGGTACAGTTAACAACTAGAGATTCACAAGCAAATAAATAAATAAATAAACAAATGTAGACACAAATTTTATACCCTCTAAGAAATTAATTCAAAATGTATCAGAGACTTAAATGTAAAACACAAAAATATAAAATTCTAGTGTAAACTGAATGTTTGTGACACCTTTGCTTGTGCCACTGTGAAGACCTTACTGACGATGTGATGGTAGTTAGAATAGGGCATTTGAAAGATAATTAAGTTCACATATGATCTCAGAGGTAGGGTCTCCAATATGGAATTAGTGTCCTTATAAGAAGACAGAGACCAAAGTTCCCTCTCTTTCTCTCTCACTACCATGTAAGGAAATAGCAAGACAATAATAGCCAACTCTGACTTAGGAATTCTCACCAAGAACTAAATCAGCCAGCATCTTGATTATGGAATTACCAGTCTCTAGAACTATGAGAAATAAATTTCTGTTGTTTAAGCCACCAAATCTATGTTCTTTTGTTATAGCAGCCTGAAAAATCAAACACAAATTATTAAAAGATAATATATGAGAAAAACCTAGAGACTTTGGTTATATGACTTGTCAGATACAACATTGAAAGTATAATCCATGAAAGAAATAATTGATGAACTGGACCTCATTAAAATCAAAATCTCTACTCTGTGAAGGACAATGTCAAGAGAATGAGAAGACAAGCCACAGAATGCAAGAAAATATTTTCAAATGATATATGTGATAATGGACACTTATCCAAAATATGCAAAGAACTTTTAAAACTTATCAATAAGAAAACTGAACCATTCAATTAAAACACGGCAAAAGAGTTGAACAGAACCTTTCTCACACATGCACACACACAAGTATACAAATGGCAATCAAGTATATGAAAAGATGCTCCAAAAAAAAAAAAAAGAAAAGAAAAGATGCTCCACATTAGATGCATTAGAGAACTGCAAACTAAAATAATAAATAATTATATACCTATTAGAATTGTCAAAATCTGGAAGTATAACAGCACCAAATGCTGACAATGATGTGGAGCAATAGGAAATCTCATTCATTGCTGGTGGAAATACAAAATGGTACAGCCACTTTAGAAAACAGTTTGGAAGTTTTCCCCAAAACTAAATATATTATTATCATATGATTTAACAATTGTGCTTCTTGATATTTACCCAAAGAAGTTGTAAACTTATGTCTACAGTAAACCTATATACATGGATGTTAAGATCAGCTTTATTTATATTTGCCAAAGCCTGGCAGTAATGAAGATACCTTCAGTAGAAAAAAAAGGATAAATAAATTGTAGTACCTCCAGACAATGGAATGTTACCAAGTTTTAAAAGAAAACTAGCTATCAAGCCATGAAAGGACATGGAAGAAACTTAAATACATATTAAGTGAAAGAATTGAATCTTAAAAGTTGCATACTGGGGCGCCTGGGTGGCTCAGTGGGTTAAGCCGCTGCCTTCGGCTGGGGTCATGATCTCAGGGTCCTGGGATCAAGTCCCGCATCGGGTTCTCTGCTCGGCAGAGATCCTGCTTCCCTCTCTCTCTCTCTCTGCCTGCCTCTCCATCTACTTGTGATCTCTCTCTGTCAAATAAATAAATAAAATCTTTAAAAAAAAAAGTTGCATACTGTATAATTCCAGCTATATAGCATTCTGGGCAAGGCAAAACTATGGAGATATTAAAAGGATAATTGTTTGTCAGGTGTTAGAGGACAGGTTGGGCTAGGGAGAACATGGAGAATTTTTACGGGGTGAAACTACTCTATATAATATAATAATGCATACAGGCCATTAAACATTTGTCAAAACTCACAGAATGTACACCCTTGAGAGTGAACCATAGTACAAACTATGGATTGGGGGTAATAAGAATGTCTCATTGTAGGTTCATCAATTGTAACAAATCTACCACTGTGGTGGAAGAAGTACATAATGGAGGAGACTGTATATAGTGGGGGCAGGAAATACTTGGGAAATCTCTGTATCTTCCTCTCAGTTTTGCTGTGAAACTAGACCTGATCTAAAACTAAATAAATAAATAAATAGATAGATAAATAAATAAATAAATAAAGTCTGAAGTAAAAAAGAAATGACTATTCCTACACTGCTCAAACCAATAGAACCAGAATTTCTGGGAGTGTGATCTTATACATTAATCAGCTTTCCAGGAGACTTCTTATAATACAAACATCTAAGATGGATCAAAATCACTCTATTAAACTTATGTCTCAAACCATGATCGCTTCATCTCATAAAATTTTGTATTAGAAAATTATATGACTCATCTTTTAGTTCATCCATACCTTCTGAGATATTTTATGAAATTGCTAAAAGCTTAGAAAAATAATATAGTAAACTCAAGTTTAATTTCTAAATGTATGATTACTCACCCCTTTCTGATTTATTTTTTTTTCAATGAACTGGTTTATTAGTATTGAAAAAACAGAGAAATTACATAATCTAAAGCCCTTCTGTGTTTTTAAATAAAAATCAACAATCTATCCAGCAGTCATATTCTGTTTGCGTATTTAATTTTATGTATCATAATATTGTATTATAAATATTTTACTTGTCAGTTATGATTTTTAAAATTTTATGACTTTAGGATTCCCGCATGAATATTTGACTCACTCTAAAATCCAAATGAATTATATTCTACTGTTCACGCACTGCCCATCTCATGCAGTCACTCATGTTGTCATCCTTCTCTGCTGCCTTCCCCACATTTTCTCAAAATATAGAAAATATTAGCTTATAATCTATCTTAATATAACTGTTTAGATTTTCTCTCTTTGAGATCTCTGATTCTCTTCAGGATATGAAAAGCTGAAGATAAAATACCTAAAGGCAGTATTACTTTTACACTGAATCAGAATTATAAACCATCTTGAATTGGTTTTTCTATTTAAAATGGTTACTGGCAACAGTTTGTATCTGCTTTCTATATAATTTTCAACTCACTTGATAAAGACAGTTAATAGTATTAGTGGACAGTATCCAAGAAGCTCTGTACTTAAAATCACCTCAGTAAGATGATGAAACCTTAGCAGTCAATTAAAAGCAAATTTTCATTTGATGAAAAAATTAGAATGAGTTATTGTGCATCTACAATCAGAACATAAAAGACTTTTAATAATACAGAGCTAGTCCCTAAGAATCATATTGGACATTCTAATTTATTTAGCCTGCCTCATGTGAATTGACAAAATAAAAATGAAGATTCTACTCAAGCTTATTTTTATGATGAGAAGAAAAATTAAGCTATTCCAAAGTATCCTCTTAATTAAAAAGGGGAAATAAAAAGCTATATAGCTTCCATGAAATCAGCCAAAGAATTTTTCTTTTGATTATTGTTGGGGAAGTATGAGAGGTTAAAAGATACAATTTAATATATATTTTTCTCTTTTGGCTTTTAATCCAATTATTTACAAGGCTTATATATTTATATTTTAAGTTGACTTAACAACTTTCTCAGCAATTACCTGCTATATTAGCTGAAAACTTAATGCTCCTTAAGTACTACTTTTGCCCTCACAAAATTATTATATCAGAAATTTTAATTAAAAAATGTTAATATCTATACTATTTGACTATACTAACATTACTCACTATTACACCAAATGATAGCCTTGGTTTCTGATTAACTATGCATACATAAACACATACACACATATATGCATTTCTATATATATATATATGCATGTACATACATGTGTATATATGTACTTCTAGTTATTATTGCTTATTTTTATAATTCTTATTTTTCTTTATTCTCAGTGCTTTGACTTTTCTTTCTAAATAGTTTTTATGTGAGTCTTTATTAACTTCATTAACTTATTTTTCTGGGCACTGGATAGATCCCTTTTATCTGAGTAACAAGTTCTAGAATTACTCTTTTTTAAGATTCTTTTTATGGTCATCTCTTCTCTGTTTTTTATTAATATTTTACAAAGAATTAATATTGGTGGAAAACTGAAACTTCTTGTCCAATCTTTAAATAACATTATCTTTCTTCACCTATTGTGTTCATTATCCTTTTTTATTTGTTTGTTTTAAATCTAGAAACATATCCTAAATTTTAACTTTCCTACTATTCTTTTTCCTGATTGATGCTTTTAGTTTCTGTGAGATTATTATTGATTTATAATTATTCCTTTTCACAAAGTTATTTTTCCATGATTAGAGAAATCTAATATCTCTACTACACTCTCTAGTCCATTCCCCACATTATAATGGGATGCTTCCTTATGTCACTCACAGGCAAGGCTTGAAGAAAGCAAGGGCACTTTCCAAAAAGAAAAAAGAGATTAACATTAAAAAATGTCAAGGTAAGTCACCAAAACTATTTAGAAGGTTTAACAACATCCAGGATAAAACAGAGATTTCAAAGAGGATTTGTTTGGAGAGCATTTGACTGTGAATCTCTCTCCCCAAAGAGGAAAGTGGATGCTGGGAAGATGCCATATTCAGTCACAAGCTTAGGGAGTCATAAATGTTTTCTTGCAGGTGGAGGCATTCTGGACAGGTATCAGATTCATGTCTGTGATGGAAGACTGTAGAGTTGTCTCTAGGAGAGTCAGCAACTGACTGGCTTCATGAATGAATGCATGACTGAATGAAACAAAAGACATCTACTGCTATTTATAATGCACTGTGTACACAATTATAATGTAGTTATATACTTATGTGTATTATATATGTATATATAGTTAAATTTTTATATATTATATATAAGAACATCAATAATGACAACAAATATGACAACTAATACATTATAAAATCATGCAAGGAGTTTTCACTAACTTGAATTCAGTCGTGATTGTGGAAGCAGCATTTGTTGATGGATTCATCTATACTCTTCCACCAGTTGGGTAGGTGGAAGTTCCTTGTTTGTCATATACTACTATTAGCATGACCTTTATGCTGTATTTTAAAAACATTCAGAGTTAACCCAAGTAAATTTTCTATTATTACTGTTTTAAGGGCATAAAAGATTATTCCTTTCAGAAAACAGTAAGTAGGTAGGGATTGAGCAAAGGTGTAGGGTATCCTGTACTGTAAACTCCACACACGTTAAATCTAAAGCTAAGTGGAGAGCAGATATCAGGGCATATTTAGGTTGCAGTATTTTACAATGGAAGTATAGTTGGCACTCAATGTTACATTAATTTCAGGTATACAGCATAGTGATTAGACACGTCTAAATGTTATGCTATGCTAAGTGTAGCTACCATCAGTCACCATGCAACACTATCACAATACCTTTGAATATATCCCTATCCTGGATATTTTATCCTTGAAACTTATTCATTCCACAACTGGACACCTGTACCTCCAACACCCCTTCTACTTGTTTTGTCTATGCAGTATGTTTTTTTTTTTAAGATTTTATTTATTTATTTGACAGAGAGAAATCACAAGTAGGCAGAGAGGCAGGCAGAGAGAGAGGAGGAAGCAGGCTCCCTGCTGAGCAGAAAGCCCGATGTGGGGCTCGAACCCAGGACCTGGGATCATGACCTGAGCCGAAGGCAGCGGCTTAACCCACTGAGCCACCCAGGCGCCCTATGCAGTATGTTTTAATAAGGCACCCAAATTCCCTGAGACAGAGGTCTAAAAATAAGAGTTAGAGAGAAGATCTTTGATCAGGAAAGCCACTCCAGAATGCTGGTCTATGAGGTTGCAAACAATTTACTATATATGTGACTGTAGATTTATTGAGTGAGTATAACTAGAACCTATCTAATTGCGATCATATTAATTAATCTGGGTTTTTCTTTCAGTTGTAATTCTAAAGGAAGAAAGGAAATTCTAAAAGGGAAATCTGCTTAGAACAGATAACCAAGACCTGAATTTTTGAAATGCCTATACATCAGGAGAAATATAAAAAACAAAACTTTGAACATTGCAGAGAGGTAGGAAGAATACTTTAACACTCTATATGCCAAAGCAGAAAATGTCAAGATTAAGGAGTGATGAATAATGAACATATAAGGTTAACAGTTATCAGATAAAAGTATAAATCCTAACAGAGATTTTTTTTTCTTTTTCAAATGTTGATGTTGTCAGTGAAAAACTGCCTGCCATGGTAGCCACCCCATTCTACATAAGAACCTTCATGATTATTGAAGAAACTGTCTTTTCCCCACTGGATATTTTTTCCTACTTTGTTGAAGATTATTTGACCATAGAGTTAAAGCTCCATATCTGGGCTCTCTACTCTGTTCCATTGCTATGTGTCTGTTTTTGTGCCAGTACCATACTGTCTTGGCGATCACAGCTTTGTAATAAAGCTTGAAATCAGGCAATGTGATGCCTCCAGCTCTGTTCTTCTTCTCCAACATTTCCTTAGAAATTCGGTGTCTCTTCTGGTTCCATACAAATTTTAGTATTGCATGAATCATTAGGTGTTGTACACAAATAATGAATCTTGGAACACTGCATCAAAAACTAATGATGGATGGGAGCCTGCTTCCTCCTCTCTCTCTGCCTGCCTCTCTGCCTACTTCTGATCTCTGTCAAATAAATAAAATCTTAAAAAAAAAAATAATGATGCATTTTATGGTGACTAACTTAACACAATTAAAAAAAGAAAGAACCTTCATGGTTATAACATTTGACAGAAGAAAGGCATTCTCCCACTTGTTCCAGGAAATAGCTGCCCATGGAAAACGCTCCACCTCTAATACTGAATAATTCTTCCTTTTAGAAATGACCCCAAAAGATTTCCCCCACCACTTTGTAGCCAACCATAGGCTGTCAAATGTACCAGAAGACCAACTAAAATACCTCCCAGAATCTAAAATATTCACCTTAATAGAAAACTTATCTGGGGCGCCTGGGTGGCTCAGTGGGTTAAAGCCTCTGCCTTCGGCTCAGGTCATGATCCCAAGGTCCTGGGATCGAGCCCCGCATCGGGCTCTCTGCTCAGTAGGGAGCCTGCTTCTACCTCTCTCTCTCTCTGCCTGCCTCTCTGCCTACTTGTGATCTCTGCCTGTCAGATAAATGAATAAAATCTTAAAAAAAAATTTATCTATAAGAGACAGTTTTTCCTGTTTTTACTTTATAAAACTTACTTTCCTTTCCAACTCCTTTGAACTCCTGTTAAAATGTAATTGATGACAGATGGGTTCCCTTATGGCAAGTTTGTGAATAAACAAACTTTGTATATGTTGTAGCAGACATAGTTTTGTCTTTGACATCAATAAAGGGACCCATAAATTGAAGAGGAATACATTTAAATATGAAATAAGTAAGTATACAAATGCCAAATCAACACTGTACTAACCTTTAACATTTTTGTAGTCTGCTCTAATTAACAAAGTATCTTCACCTAGATTACTGAAACTTTAACACAACTCAGATAATCATTCCTTATAATGGATATTGGAAATAGGTTTTATATTTTGACTTCTATTTTCAAAAAATGCGGTAAATATGAGCTAGAACTTGAACTGAGGCCCTCTTGTTTTTTTTTTTTTTAAAGATTTTTATTTATTTATTTGACAGACAGAGATCACAAGTAGGCAGAGAAGCAGAGAGAGAGAGAGAGGAGGAAGCAGGCTCCCTGCTGAGCAGAGAGCCCGATGCGGGACTCGATCCCAGGACCCTGGGATCATGACCTGAGCCGAAGGCAGAGGCTTTAACCCACTGAACCACCCAGGCGCCCCGAACTGAGGCCCTCTTGTACAAGATCCTTTTCCTTTGACGATTCAGCACATTGCTTATATTATATTACCATGCCAAAATTGAAAGTATTGTTCAATAGTGGGGATGTCTAAAGTGAGAAATATGGGCGCCTGGGTGGCTCAGTGGGTTAAGCCGCTGCCTTCGGCTCAGGTCATGATATCAGGGTCCTGGGATCAAGTCCCGCATCGGGCTCTCTGCTCAGCAGGGAGTCTGCTTCCCCCTCTCTCTCTGCCCGCCTCTCTGCCTACTTGTGATCTCTCTGTCAAATAAATAAATAAAATCTTTAAAAAAAATAAATAAAGTGAGAAATAGAATACGGTTTGGCTTCTTAAAGGAATTTAGCCTTGGCTAAATTTCTAAAAAGTGATATTCACAGATTGGGAAGGAACAGAAGAGTAAAATGTCATTAGAATGATGATGATATTTGAAGAAAAAAAAAAACACAAAACAAATATGTTTTGCAGACTGATTTCTTTTTTCAGTTTCAAACCTGGAAAAATGAGATAAAAATTTACCATCTGTTATGTTTAACCTATAGATTAATGGATCATCAAAAATCAAATGTTACATCTAAATTTGGAGAGAACTTAAGAGGGGATTGCAAATATATATATGACATTTACTATACAATTCTTATATCAAATATATGTGGTTTTCTTGGATAGAAATCTGGCTTTTAATCTCCATAGGATAAGCTGTTGTACTTAATATGTTTACTCCCTGTTGGATACCACTTTTCATAAAATCCTGACTCTCTTAGTTTCTAGCCACTTGGAGTGAGAAATAAATACATAAATATTTAAAGATTTCATAAATTTTTTGAACTTTATACTAAACATACATTAAACAGAACAAGGAAATTACCTTTTAAAATATTATCAAAGTCACTGGTATCTTCATTTCTATTGTATAAAAGGAAAAGGCAAATTTCTTCTTTACTCCTTATAAATTTTAACATTAGAAGGATTGCTCTTTTTCTACTCTCTTCCCATAAACCCAAACCTCTTTTTCTTAAATTGATCATGCTTAATTCAAGTTTCTTCTATATTTAGGAAATTTTATTACATAGGCATGAAAATACTAGTAGACAATTAAGGATATAGTACCTAAAAATCCAGTTTTCTAAACAAATTATATAAAAACTTGGCATTCAGAATGCCTAGGTAGCACAGTCAGTTAAGTATCCAACTCTTAATTTTGGCTCAGGTCATGATCTCATGGTCCTGGTATCAAGCTCTGTGCAGGGCTCTGTACTCATTGTGGAGTCTGCTTGGGATTTTCACCCTCCCTCCTCCTCTGCCCTTCCCCTGCTAGGGATCGCTCATTCTCTCTAAATAAAACAAACAAAAACTTGGCAATCAATGAACATTACAATAGTGTACATGCTATAATCTTTTAAAGCAGTGTTTATTCATATTCCTACCCTATTGGTCAAGTTTTAATGATGAACAAGTCTACATTTAACATAAATATCAAGTCTGAAATTTTCTAAAAGGAAAAGCAGAATTAGTTTTAGAACAAAATATCCAACATCTAATCAGTAAGATTGATAATCTTTGACAAATACCCTTTCTTGGTGTTGTCATATCCAGAAAGCATCTCCTCTTAGAAATGTGGCTCTATCATATGCACTTGACACAATAATTCATACTTTTTGTCAGTGATGACTCTAAATGTTGTCCATTGACAGTGAAATGATATCTTAGGAGATACACTTTTATAGGCTAAATTCTGTCCAGGCCCAGCCTCAAAGAAGATTACTTTTTTCTTTTTAGGAATTATAAATCTTTCATCTACAGCCATACCACCTTGAATGTGCCTGATCTCATCTGATCTCGGAAGCTAAGCAGGGTTGGACATGGTTAGTACTTGGATGGGAGGAATTATAAATCTTTCTGTAATTATTTTCTTCTTCCTCCAGGTCTTTATATTTCTTCTACTTGACTATATTCCATCCATATAAACCTACAAATCTGATCACATCATTACAACACTTAAAATTTTCTTATAACTTCAGGGTGAAATTCAAAACGTATTAGCACATAAAGGTTATGTGTGCCACAGCAGAAAGATCATAGTTTGGGGAGTCAGTGAGAATTAAGAATAAATCTGGATCTGTCATTTCAAGAGACTTAGTTTCTTAATCTTTAAATAGATATAATAATAGATAATTTATAGATATATTGCACAGATTGGGCAAGAGTGTTGCATAAACAGCACAGAGTATAGCAGGCATGCATTAGGGATACATGACATTATTAATGTTCCTTAGCATTTTTCATTTATGAATCTTTATAGCCTTCACACAAATATCACCTCTTACCCATTAAAATATATTTCTCTTGTCCTCGAAGCTCTTTTTTCTACTTTTAGTCACAATTTTGCTCTTTCTGACCCAGTTCTCACCTGTGATACAGAATGAAAGAAGGGTAGAGAGGGGACTGCAAAGGTAGGGGAAGAGAGTGGGAATTTTTTGATTTTTGGTTTTTACCAGTCTCCTTTTCAATGTAAGGGATTCAAATAATGGACATATTCAAGAGAAACAATTAAGAAAAAACTCCATAGGCTAAATTTATCTCCATAGTAAGGAAATGAGGGAGGGGAAATTCTTCAAGTCCCCCAAATTCTATTATAATAAATTTGGGTTTTTGTAACATCCTCTTTATTTTTGTGCAATATTTGAAACTGGAAAATACTTAAAATATGTTGCCGTTTCATATTTTTTAACCAAATTAACTTTCCTAATTTCAATTGTTTTTTTCCAGAACTTATTTTAATGTCACAAGGTTAATCCCCTTTAATATCCCCACCATATCAGTTTTCAACCTTCAAACCAAAGGAACAAAACATATCCCAGTTAAAAGGACACATGCAAAAATACACCTTTGGGAGTTTAATTTGGGAGTTTCAAACAAAAATAAAGATTAAAGAATGAAGGCAACACATCACATGCATGGGACATTTAGTCTCTAATAGTGTCTGAAGCTAGAGACCTGAAGTTCCCCTTGATGTGGTGAAATCAGAGGTTATGTTTCATACATAACTGTAATAAAATATTTGAAATAAATATTCTTTTTTTAATTAATTTATTTTTTAAGCAAGAAAGAGAGTGAGCATGAAAAGGGAAGAATAGAGGTGGAGGTAGAGAAGCAAACTCCCTGCTTAGCAGCAGAGCTCAACCCAGGGCTGAATCTCACAACCCTGAGATCATGACCTGAGCTGAAATCAAGAGTAGGATGCTTAACAACTGAGCTGGAGCTACCCAGGTGCCCCTGGAAGTAAATATTCAAATTCATGTACTCATTATAGAATGGGTAATTTAATGAAAGCTCATAAATATAATAGATCCTTTAAATTTTCTATTTGAAACTTTCACTACACATGTTAAGACTGCAATAGCATCTAAAGATAATTATGTTTTATATATATTCAGGTGTCAACCTCAAAAAAGAAATGAATATTTGTCAATATTTTGGGAATTACATTGAGCCATTGTAATAAAAACATTAGAATTACAGAGGAAAAAATTACAAACTGAAATAGGGATATAATAAATGCCTTTCATAAAACATTATCTCAAATTCATGCCCTTAAACTTTGAAACCATAATGTAGAAAGAGAAAGAGAAATGTTGTGATGCATTATCATGAACCTGTTATACCACACTCCTGAAGCAATAAAAGAGAGTGGGAAAATAAGGTGAGCAAAAATTACTTTTAAAAAAATGTTTTGGATTCAGTCCAATGTATAGAAAAGTATTGAGTAGGTAGTATGGGAAATAAACCAGCATGAATTTTTTAAACAAAATTCCTCAACAAAACAATAGAGATTCCATAAAACATATAAAATAAAGATGAAAGAAAAATAAGAACCACTGAAGTATAAAAGAGATGACTAGCAGAAAAAGACATTCATTTAAAACTCTTCTCTCCTCCCACTTTGAATTAAAAATGACATAGAGGTCCCCAAATCATAGTTTTCTTTATCCTCTTTTCTGTGGAGAATTTAGTAGGAGAAAAAAAAAGACAAATAATATGAAGGAATGTTAACCAATGGTTTATTTCCTCTACTCACTGAATCACTTGGGATTGGTAAAAATCTGAATTTTATGAGGACAATCCCACTGGATTTGTTTCCTGGTCTTTGTTTAAAAAAAAAAAAAAAAAGAACTATTCCTAATTTAAGCCAAATGGTCATTTGTTTGATGACTCACTGAACTGCTAGAAGTAGGACTGAGGAGGACACTAGAGAGGCTTCATGAGAATTCAAGAAAGGCCAAGCTTCATGGCACAATCTCCAGGGACCCAACACTTACAGCACTGAGAATTGATCTGGAAATTTTTTTTTTAAGATTTTATTTATTTATTTGTCAGAGAGAGAGAGAGGGAGAGAGAGCGAGCACAGGCAGACAGAATGGCAGGCAGAGGCAGAGGGAGAAGCAGGCTCCCTGATGAGCAAGGAGCCCGATGTGGGACTCGATCCCAGGACGCTGGGATCATGACCTGAGCCGAAGGCAGCTGCTTAACCAACTGAGCCACCCAGGCGTCCCTGATCTGGAAATTTGTCTCTGTTCCTCAGTTTCTCAAATCACCCCAAACATAGAAATTAAGCTCTACCTTTCCCTTGTCTCTTTGGTCATTGAATTAGTTTGCTGATGCTGCCATGACAAAAGTACCAGAGACAAGGTTGCTTAAACAACTTATTTTCTCACAATTCTGGTGTCTGGAAGTCTAAGAACAAGGTGTCAATGGGGTTGGTTTCTTCCATGCCTCTCGTCTTGCCTTGTAGATGGTTATCTTCTTCTTATCTCTTCATATGGTCCTCCCTCTGCATCTGTGACCAAAGGTCGTCTTTTTACAAGGTATCAGTCATACTGGATTAAAGTCCACCCTAATGGACTCATTTTAGTTTAATTAACATTTTAAAGGCCCTATCTCCAAAAACGATCACATTCTGAGGTACTGGGGGCTAAGACTTTAACATATGAATTTTGGAAGGGACATAATTTAGTTCATGTTAGTACCTCAGCTGAGATTTAAAGTTCTTGAAGGACACATCTGATTGGCCAGGCACAGGTTTCCATTCCTAGTCACGAACTATGACTTTTGTTAACATAGTACAAATTTTATCTTACAATTGGAAATGGGTCCACCATGTCCCCCACAGTAAATCAACCTAAAGTTTCGTGGTGAGCTTCATGTTCAGGATCTATGGATTGATTCTTGCTTTGTATCTATCATGATCTCATCTCACTATTTTGAATCCTTTTGACTATATTGTCACATTATCTACTGTCAATATGCTCTATTTAAAATAATGAGGGAAAAAGCAAAAAAAAAAAAATGTGCATTTGCTTTCTACAAATATACCACAGCTTAGAAGAATATCCAGGTATATACAATACTATTTGTTTTTAAAGATTTTATTCATTTATTTGACAGACAGAGATCACAGGTAGACAGAGAGGCAGGCAGAGAGAGAGAGAGGGAAGCAGGCTCCCTGCTGAGCAGAGAGCCCGATGTGGGACTCGATCCCAGGACCCTGAGATCATGACCTGAGCCGAAGGCAGCGGCTTAACCCACTGAGCCACCCAGGCGCCCCTACAATACTATTTTAAACATATACTTAAATATTTGCAATTTACATTTACATCTTGTGGCAAATTCATCCAATGATTTCTCAAGTAAAATGACAACTGAGAATTAAATTTATTTATAGCAAAGTAATAGTCACTAATGATCTTTAATAAAATGATTTAAGATACTATTATGATGGGTATAAGAAATAAAGTGTAATCTTCTGTACATAATTATAGAAGACCTTTAGGATGATTTTATTTTCCTGTATTGAAAAGAGTATGGATGATTAGATAGAGACAGATATGAATTCAAGGAAGAATTTTATTTGTTTTATTTTTAATAGTGAAGAAATTATCAACAGTTTGTATGTTAATGGGGACCATTCAGTTGACAGAAAAAACAAAATAGTGTGAGAGAAAAGGGACATTTTCTTTCTTTCTTTTTCCTTCCTTCCTACCTTCCTTCCTTCATTTCTTTGCAGCTTTTAATTTATTATTTGCATTTTTTTCGATAAGTAATATATTCACAGGAATCAAAATCAAATGACACACAATGATCAACATTGAAGTCATTCCTATCTTGTGTCCATGTTCATACCGTACTCCCACCCCCTAAAGGAAACAACTTTTATCACTTTTTAAAATATATTTGTTCAGTGTTTATTCATGTCAACTTAAAAAATGCAAATATATAGGTTTATTTCCCAAAAGGGACATTTTCTGTATAATCATCAACTATACGAGAAGGAATGTGACTCCAGGGCAATGGAGAAGGTGAGATCTGCCTGGTGTGGCTTCATAGGGATGGGTGCTTTAGAAGAATATTTTAAAGTGGAAGGAAAAAGCTGTTTCAAACATAAGAATAGCATGACAAATAATTCTTGACATTGACATAGGGTCATATATTTCTAAAATATTTTCTGAAGATTTTTACCTCATCCATCTCTCATTCTGTGATCTAAATGAGGCAATTTTGAAGCTAAGAAAAATTAATTTTGAGAAAGTTATTTTTGTCCTCAGAACTATTCTGTACAATGTGTTCTTTTTAATAATCTTTTTCATATCTATGGAATCTTTCTTGTGTTTCATTTGATTTAATTTAAACATGAAATGCTCTTCTAGGGGTGCCTGAGTGGCTCAGTGGGTTTAAGGTTTTGCCTTCAGCTCAGGTCATGATCTCAGGGTCCTGGGATTGAGCCCCGCATCAGGCTCTCTGCTCAACAGGGAGCCTGCTTCCCTCTCTCTCTGCCTGCCTCTCTGTGTACTTGTGATCACTCTCTCTGTCAAATAAATAAATAAATAAATCTTTAAAAAAAAAAAAGAGGGGCGCCTGGGTGGCTCAGTGGGTTAAGCCGCTGCCTTCGGCTCAGGTCATGATCTCAGAGTCCTGGGATCGAGTCCCGCATCGGGCTCTCTGCTCAGCAGGGAGCCTGCTTCCTCCTGTCTCTCTGCCTGCCTCTCTGCCTGCTTGTGATCTCTCTCTGTCAAATAAATAAATAAAATCTTTAAAAAAAAAAAAAAAAGAAATGCTCTTCTTGAAATGTTCTTATGTTCTTTTCAGAAAATATACATTTGAGGATAATGTCTGTAATTATTCCACTGTTACATTTTTTACCCCTTTCCTGTCTCTGAATCTAATTTGTTGCCATTTACATTAGCATTGAACTAACATCCTGTACCTTTTGAAAGCAACATATAATGTTGGGAAAATAGAGACATTTTGGTAAATGCCCATATCCATTACATATAATTTAATCAGCATATTTAAAATACAAATATCTATATATATAAACATAAAAATGTTTTAAATATTATCTAAATATTAAGAACAGAAACACACTGATGTAAGATAGGGTTTTATATTTTATGTTTAATATGTTTACTCTTTGGAAATTCAATCAATTTACTCTTGACTTACATTTAGAAATGTATACAACATAGTATAATCTTTATCACAAATCTTTTAAGGCTAACTATTATAAGAAAGTGTAAAATGCAAATTAAAGTTTACTTTAATATAAATATATATTAGCATATAAGTAATTCAAGGAAATTTAAATGGTTTGAAAATATTTTCAGTTCTAATTGTTTATGCTATTCCTGAAATTATAGTATTATTGGTTTTTACCTTTGTTAACATCTCATAGTTCATAGTAACTGTGGTACTAAAATTAATAAGTATAATAAGGAGTATGTCTGACTCATTTTTTTAATATTTGACCATTGACTTTTTGTAAGTCTAATGCTCCTTCTCCCAGACCTACATCTGAATAAGCCCTTGCTAATCTCCTTCTTTGGAACTGCTTGAGAAATTTAAATCCTGTAACTCTAACCTACCATTGGAACCTTTCCTCAGTCGCACTCTATCTCCCATAAAGACCCAACTCAAGTCCACTCTCCATTCAAGCCAAACATGCTTGTGTGTGTGTGTGTGTGTGTGTGTGTGTGTGTGTGTATCCAAATGAGAACACTTACGAGAGCAAAAGAGAACTATTCCAAAGGTTATGCTGATTCAAGCGGTATAATGCAAAACTATCCAGAAAATCTGAATTGTGTGGTAATTTATACTAATCAGATTCAGATGTACCTATAATGCATGTAACTTCACCTAACTCTGTTATCCCATGGTCTTTTCTTCATTTATATATTTATTCATTCTAAAATGCCTTTAAGGGTCATTATTCCCTCTCTTTTAACACTGTTAACAAATAATATTCTGTGTTTCTAGATTATTAGATTGAATGAGTATTTTGTCTCCTACCTTAAGTCTTCCTTTCTTCTCTCAAACTCTACACTAGTCAAATTTAATCTTCTTAAATTATACTTTGTATCTCTTTACTCAAGAATAATTCCCCCCAATTACTTTCCAATTCCTCCATTAATCAAACTAAATTATCTTCCCCTTTCTGTCCCACCAATTCAAACCCCATCTATAATTTACACCACTATTCAATTCCAGCTTCTCTGTAAAACCACTTCTTTCTCTTTCCTTTTGCAGTTTACACTAAATTGTCAAACATCTGGATCCCCTCTGAGTATAAACTGTCTACCATACCACCTACCATTATTGTTTCTCTCTCTTTCTCTTCTTTCTCTTCTCTTTGTCTCCTTCTGCACTTTCTTTCTCACCTCCCTCATATATGTTAATCTCATCTCTCCAGCCTCAGTCACTAACAAATGTGTTTTCTTTTCTTTTATTATTATTCTTTCAGCTAAAGCTCAAAACACACCACAGAAACTTCCTTCCTTGGGGGGGGGGAAATATATATATATATATAGAGAGAGAGAGAGAATAACAATGTTAAAGGTAATGGTGGGAGTGCCTTGGTGGCACAGACAGTGAAGCGTCAGGCTCTTGGTTTTGGCTCAGGTCATGATCTTGGGGTCATAGTTGTGGGTTGTGAGATCGAGTCCCACGTGGGCTCCGAAATCGAGTCCCACGTGGGCTCCATGCTGGGCAGAGTCTGCTTGTCACTTTCCTTCTGCTTCTCCTTTTCCCTTTGCTCCTCCCTCTGCACTCTCTCTCACAAATAAATAATCAAACAAAATATTAAACACTTAAAAATTATAATAAAGGTAATGGCTAATGTTTAGTGAACAATTTACTGCATAAAAGATCCGTGCTAAGACCTGTGCAGGCAGTATGTCATTTTGATTTCACTCAAAATTCTATGGTTACTGTGATCATCCTTTTGTTGGTGATAATTTTGAGGCTTGAGGAGAGTAAGCATTATCCCCAAGATCACTCAGAGCAAGGGATGCTATCCAAACTCTATTGACAGTAGGCTTCAAAGTCTATGCTATTAAAATTGACAGCATGCTTGAGGATTATGTCAGTTAAGCTGTATACAGAGCATATGATAAAGGATTGGAAGCATTTAGATTTGTGTTTTGTTTCATTCGGCTTGATTTTTTTTTTTTTTTCAAAACTGATGTAGTTGGAATTCAATTGATGTGTGATTTGACCAGAGAGATAATGTAAAATCTGAGTGATAGTTTATTTTTTTAATTATTTAATGTTCTTTTAGACTCAACTTCAAAATGTATTTAATGTTTCCAAATTTCACTTTTGTCTTATAAACTAATGTTTAGTAACTACCCACATATATATTACTATAGTATCATAAGCAGTATAATAATGAAGTTAATGTTCGAACTTAAGAACATAAGAATGTAGTACAAAATTGTCATTATATTATCCATTGCTATTTTTTTAAAAGATTTTATTTATTTATTTGGCAGAGATTACAAGTAGGCAGAAAGGCAGGCAGAGAGAAAAGGGGGAAGCAGACTCCCTGCCAAGCAGAGAGCCCGATGTGGGGCTCAATCCCTGGACCCTAAGATCATGACCTGAGCAGAAGCCAGAGGCTTAACCCACTGAGCCACCCAAGCACCCCTCCACTACTATTTAATATATGTTGAAAGCACAATGTTAAAACAAGTCGGGGAGTAATATTGGAGAGCATCAATATCTTATCAATTTTAAATATATAGATTATGGCAATGGTAGCCATAGAAGATGAGAAATACTGACCTAATACCATAAGCATGTTAAGCTTGTTAAGCAAGTTAACAATGATATAAATGACACCATACCGCCCCAAAAAGTTGCAATATTTCCTAAACTCATACAATGTGTATTCCTTCAGAAACATGGTCTCTGGTTATTAGCTTTTTTTTTTCTTTCTTTCTTTTTTTTTGCTTGCTCTTATCTAATATTTTGCAAAACTCCTTTTCTTGAAACATTTGATAAGAAATGAGTTGTGGTTTAACAGAGTGATTACTCTTTCTGGAAGAACACACCTTTGTTTAATATTTAGGCTAACTATACAATCATCTGGGTAATCTAACTTTTAAAAGGTAGAAAATTATTTGTCTGCAGATGAATTAAAAAGATCACCTTATTCTTTGCATTGCTAAGAATTTTAATGCATATTTATTATTACAATCTGTGGTCCCTCATGCATTATTTAATTTCATTAGAGATAATAGGTAAATTGATACTCAGGACACTTTCCTTCATTCCACTCTGTATCTATGATGGCATGGAGGAAATATAATCAGCTTATAATCAGATAAATATTATGGAATACATTGTCCTTTGTTTTAGACTTAGAGGTCCCTTTCAGCTTTTCCGTACTGAAATGCAATAGCATTACTGACGCATTTTTTTAAAAGAACATTTCAAACAACAGTTTAATGAGGAAAAGACAGTATTTTATGTTTTCAGAAAAATCATTAAAATGTGCATATATTTTGAATTTTTTTCTCTGGTTTCTTATATAAAACATAATTAAATTTTAGAATTGTTTACTAAAACTCAGGCAATTTATAGTCTTTTGGTTTTATTGATTGGGTCCTGATTAAGAAAGAAATATCTTAGCTTTAAAATCATACTGCTTATTGAGATAATGAAGCTCAATGCTGATTCAGGAGACAAATAGCAATGACAAAAACAAACAAAAAAAAACATAAGGGTTAAAGCAGCAGTCTATTCCAGTAGAGTCTCAAGATAGAAATAACATTAACCAGGAAGGAACAAATGGTTATATAAGAAGAGAAATTTTTAAAATGGACAGTCACCATATCCATAATTCTATTAAACTTAATTAAAATGATACTTAGATATAATTTAAGATAATTTAGAAAATTCATTGCAAAAGAATTAAACAACATATTTCTTGCAAGAAAATCTTGGAGATTACCTATGCAACCCAGGAGTAGGGGAGTAATCCTTAGATATTAAGAAATATGTGTGTGTGGGGCGCCTGGGTGGCTCAGTGGGTTAAGCGGCTGCCTTCGGCTCAGGTCATGATCCCAGGTCCTGGGTTCGAGCCCCACATCAGGCTTTCTGCTCAGCAGGGAGCCTGCTTCCTCCTCTCTCTCTGCCTGCCTCTCTGCCTACTTGTGATTTCTCTCTGTCAAATAAATAAATAAAATCTTTAAAAAAAAAAGAAATATGTGTGTGTATACACACACAAATACAGCTTATATAACTTTAGTAATATATACCTTAATTTAAAAATTATGCATATTATAAAGAGTTAAACATAATATAGAAAGAACACTACTAAAAGTTATTCAATTATTCAAAAAATACACTAAGCAATAAATAAGAGTTGGCACTTCACACTGGTACAAATTCAAATGAACAGTTGATATAAAAATTTCAATTTTTCATTTTTCTGTTGAAATGCTAATTTTACATGTTCATAAAGCTGTGGATGCCTATAAAAGTTGAAAACTATCATACATCTTTCAACAAAGTAAATTCAACCACATAAAAGTAAAAAATCCCACATTCATATGTGTTCAAATAAATACATATGTACGTGTGTGTGTGTGTATCTGTCCATTGCAGAATTGTCCTGAGTGGCAAATAAGGGAATCATTTACCAACTGGCCCATTAACACCATGAATACTATGGAGCCTTTATAAGGATGAAGTAAAGTTCCACTAGTTTGCATTCAGATGTATTTGCAGATGGTATTGCAGAATGTAAAAAACAACATGCAAAATAGTATTTATATATAAATGTCTGTTGCCAAAAAATGACCAAGAAATGTGTGTGTGTGTATGTGTGTTTGTAATTTTAGGAACATGGAGAAAAATAACTGTCTTCATGAATAGATATTAATATGAAGTTTCTGTGTTTGATTTGTTAGAAAAAATATGTTAGATATTAATATATCTATATTAATATCTTAATTATTGTTATCTTTATTATTAATAATATGTTTTATAACATAAAATATGTTAGATATTAACATGAAGTTTCTGTGTTTGATTTGTTAGAAAAAAACAAAAAATAAAAGGATTAATGAAAACTTCTTGTTGATATATTATATGATTATGTTCATAATTTTATATAAACTATATCTGCATGAATGTATTTGTATTCTTAAAGAAATTTAAAAAGCAAAATAAAACCAGTGTTTTTCTAACTAACCGTCAACATTGCACTTGATGACAATTCATGAAAATAATTTCTCTAAATCTAGGAAATAAAGATGCCATCTAACACTACTATTAATTAATAACACCTGAATGGTCTATTCCATAATTTTCAAAATTGGTACTATCAACATTTAATTCAGATCCTTTGTTTTCAGGCTGTCTTGTGCATTGTAGGATGTGTAGAAGCATCTCTCCCTCTCCATTAGGTAACAGCACGTTTTGGTTGTGAAAACCAAACATGTTTCCCAATATTGCCAAATTTCCCCAGGTATAAATGTGTCCTGTAGAGAGTCATTCATATACAATGAGAAGTAGTGTTAAGCTAAAATAATAGTTGGGGTTTATAAGAAGGAAAAAAAATTCCTTTGCTTATTATTGGTGTTCTATGTGGAGAAAACTTGATCAAGAAGTAAAATATAAAAACTTTCATGAGTGTGATACAGAATAAATAACCAAAACCTGATATTTCATATTGTATTTTAAAGCAGGGAGAAAAATATAATGAAGAGAAGAGCCTCTCTCAATAAGTTAAAGGAAATAGTTGTTGGGTGCTATTGATGCAATGATGTGGTTAGAAATAAAATATAGAGAGATAGCTGTTTTGGTAGGAAGAGCATTACGTGCTGCTTTGATTCCTTCCCCAGCCCCATTGTATTAATGACATTGATTCCATGGTTCTGGCCTCTCTGATGTGAGCAGAACTGCCCACCAGAATGCTGGCACAACTTCATGAGAGAGTATAAGAACAAAAGAATGAGAATTTAACTTCTATTTGTAAGAGCTTATTGAGATATAAATTACATACCATAAAATTTACCCTGTAAAAATAATGATTCATTAATTTATAGTGTATTCACAGTTACATACACTTCATCATAATCCAACTTTATCACATTTCATCACCCCAAAAATAAATTTTGTACTCTTGCAGATACTCCCTATTCTTGCTTTCCTATCACCAAACCTAAGCAACCATTAATATGCCTTCTCCATAGGTTTTCTTATTCTTAACATTTCATATAAATAATATAAAATACGTGATTGTCTTCCTGTAATTAAAATAATTTTGGAATTATCTGTGTAGTGTGTATCAGCACCACATTTCTTTCTGTTGCCAAATAAGAGGCTATTGTATGGCTATACCACATATTGTTTAACCATTCATTTGTTGATAGGCATTTTTTCCCACCTTTTGGCTATTATGTATAATGTTAACACTTTGCATGTGGATATACTTTCATTTCTTTTGGGTAGATACCTCAGTGTACAATTCCTGAGTAATATAATACCATTATGTTGGATATTTTGAGGAACTGTCCAATCTATTTTCCAAAGTGGCTCCATAATTTTATATCCCCACCAGTAATGCAAAAGTGTTTCAATTTCTCTAAATATTTGACAATACTTATTATTGTCTGTCATTTTGATTATGGTAATTCTGATGGAATCTCCATCAGATCTGGTGGGATTCCATAAACTGGACTCCTTCTGATTTTGGTTTTCACTTCCCCAATGACTAATAATGTTGAGCATCTTTTCATATACGTTTGACAAATTGTATATGAATTTTTTGATAAATATCTATTGGAGTCTTTGCTCATTTTCTAAATTGAATTGTCCTCTTATTACTGATTTTTAAGGGTTTTTTATACATTCTAGATACAAGGTCCATATTTGATATGTAATTTTCAGACATTTTTTCCCCAGTCTTCGTATTATCCCCTTTTTTTTTAAGATTTTTTTAATGTATTTATTTGACAGACAGAGATCACAAGTAGGCAGAGAGTCAGGCAGAGAGAGAGAGGGAAAAGCAGGCTCACCACCGAGCAGAGATCCCAACGTGGGGCTTGATCCCAGGACCCTGGTATCAATAATCTCTTTTATTGACTGCACTTTTGGCAGCATATCTAAGCAGTCATAGCATAACTTAAGTTCTCAAAGACATACTCTTTTTTTTTTTTCAAAGAGCTTTATATATATATATATATATATATGTGTATATATATATGTGTATATATATGTGTGTATATATATACATATATGTGTATATGTGTATATATATGTGTATGTGTGTATGTATATATATGTGTGTGTGTGTGTGTATATATATGTATATATACACATATGTATATATATGTATATATACACATATGTATATATATATGAGAGTTTTATACTTTTAGCTTTTACATTAAGGTCTATAATCCAGTTTGAGTTAATTTTTGTATATATAAAGTAGCTGTGTCCATACAGTCATTCTTTACTATGTAGATACTCAGTTGTCCCAGCATCATTTGTAGGAAATGTTTTTCTTTACCCATGGAATTCTCTTTTCCCTTATTTTATAATTGAGTGTTAAAGTTAGTGTTTATTTCTGGACTTCAAAGTCTATCCCATTGATTTATATGTCTATCCTTGTGCCAGTATCAGATTGTTGTGATTAATGTAGTTGGATAGTTAAGTTTTTATATCAGGAAATGAATTTCATTCTTTATTTTCAACTTTTATTTTTATTTCCAATTTTTATTTTTCACATTATTTTATTTTCAATTTAATTCTTATTTTTCAAAAATATTTTTCCTATTACTTGATTTTCCACATTAATTTCAGGGTCAGCTTTTTCATATAAGCAAAGAAAAAAAAATAGACAAGGCTTTGAAAGAGATTGTACTGAATCCATAGCCATAGATCAATTTGGGAATTTTGACTATTTTAATAATATTAAGTTCTATGGTCCTATATGGAAAAGCTTGTATTATTTAAATCTTCTTTAGTTTCTTTCAACATTGTTTGTTTTCTTAATGTTATTTTCAGATTGTTCATTATATAGAAATATAGTTGAATTTTGTGCATTGGTTTTGTATTCTGTAACACTAATAATTTTATGATTTTTAATAGTGAATTTCTTAGAATATTCTAAAGGTAATACATAAAATAAAAGTAATATTGACAAATCCATTTTGTATTTACTGGTTTGAGAATAGACCCTAAAGAAGGAAAACTTGAATTCCACCTAAGCTTTTATTCCTATCACACTACAAACCTAGATTAAACTCTGCATCCTGCCTATGTCTTTTGGAAATACTAAAACAGAGGGGCCTGAGTGGCATAGTCAGTTAAGTATCCAACTCTTAGTTTCAGCTCTGGTCATTATCTCAGGGTCATGGAGTCGAGTCTCATGTTGGGCTCTGAAATTGGTGCAGAGTCTGATTAAGACTCTCTTCCTCTCTTCCTCTGCCCTTCCCATTTCTAAAAATAAATAAACCTTTAAAGGAAAAAAGAAAGAAAGAATAAAACACAAGTATAATGACCTATAAGATAATAATAATACTCTATGGAAAAACATAATTAGACTTAAAAAAAAATAAATAGACTGAGCCAGAATAATGCTCCAGCATAGGAAAAAACTTTCCCCCAAAATGTCATATTTGATCAAGAGGCTTCTAACATTTTGGAACAAAGCAATCTTAAATCTGCAATGAAGAGGGAGGAGTCAAGATGGTGGAGAAGTAGCAGGCTGAGACAACATCAGGTAGCAAGAGATCAGCTAGATAGCTTACCAACAATTCTGAACACCCACAAATCCAACAGGAGATTGAAGAGAAGAAGAGCAGCAATTCTAGAAACAGAAAATCGACCACTTTCTGAAAGGTAGGGCTGGTGGAGAAGTGAATCCAAAGTGACAGGAAGATAGACCATGGGGAGAGGGGCCAACTCCAGGCAAGCGGTGGAGCATTGGAGCACAAAATCAGAACTTTTAAAAGTCTTCTCCACTGAGGGACATAGCTCCAAAGGCTAAGCCAGGGTGAAGCCCATTTAGGAACAGCGTGGCCTCAGGTCCTGCAGGGTCACAGAAGGATCAGGGCTCTCTGAATGTCACAGAGCTCAAAAGTATTAGAGTGGGGAAGCCAGCTATAGAAACAGAGCTGAGGAGTAAACTCTCACATCAGAGTTACTTTAAATCATGATCCATGGCACAGACCACTGCTCTATGAGCATGGACCCCATAAGATCCTGGGAGATCGGCCCCCGCCAGAAGAGCTCAGGGATATGCAGGGTTCAGAAACTCCAGGTAGGGCTGTATGTCAGAGACAGAGAGGCTTGGTCACAGGCAGGGTGAGCTCAGAGTGTGACTGGAGGCCAGGGAGATGGGAGTGATTAAAAGGTTTTCTCCGAGGGTGCACTGAGGAGTGAGGCCCCAAGCTCTCAGCTCCTCCAGGCCAGAAAGTGGGAGGCCACCATTTTCATTTCCATCCTCCGGAACCCTATGGAAAGCATTCAGGGAACAAAAGCTCCCGAAAGAAAACCCAAGCGGATTACTTAGCCTGGCTCCTGGTAAGGGTGGTGCAATTCTGCCATAGGCAAAGACACTTGAGAATCACTACAACAGGGCCCTCTCCCAGAAGATCAACAAGAAATCCAGCCAAGACTCACTTACCAAGGAGAACAGCGGAATTCCAGAGGAGGAGAAAGAAAAGCATGGAACTCATGGCTTTCTCCCCATGATTCTTTAGTCTTGCAAAGTTATTTTTTTTTTCTGCTAATTTTTTTTAACTTTTACCCTTTCCTCTTTTAACATTTTTTAACTAGTTTATCTTAATAATAGCTTTCATAAAATAAAATAAAAAAAAACTTTTTTGAAGCTTCATTGTTATAGTCATATTTTATCCTTCATTGTATCTAACTTTATTTTTTTGTATACACATAGGGTTTTTTCTTCTAAAAAAAATCTGGGGTACAACTGCTTCTAATAGATCAAAATACACCCTAAATCTAGCACAGGGCTTTGTTCTAGTCTCCAACCTGAGCAAATTCTTTCCACTTTCTTTTTCTTTATTCTCCCAACCAACTTATCTTATCAACTCCATTTTTAGAAACTTAAAAAAAATTTTTTTTTCATCTTTATAATCATGTTCCATCTCTTCATTGTGTTTACCCTTATACATGATTTTCATTCTTTAAAATTTTGGGAGGTAACTTCTTCTAAGAGACAAAAATACTCCCAAAATTAAGTGGGTAACCCTGTTATGTTCACCAGTCTAATGTATGTGTATGTATATGTTATATATATATATATATATATATATATATATATATATATATTCAATTTTATATTTTTTTCTTTATTTGTTTTCTTTTTTTAATTTTATTTTCTGAACTTCTTTTTACACCTTTTCTTCCCCCCATGATTTGTAGTCTCTTCTGATTTGGTTAAAGCAAATTTTCCTGGGGTTTTTGCCACACTTTCAGTATTTTATTCACTTCTTCATATATTCTTATCTGCATAAAATGACAAGGCAGAAAAACTCACCACAAATAAAAGGAACAAAAGGCAGTACTGAAGGCTAGGGATGAATCAATACAGACATTGGTAATATGTCCGATCTAGAGTTCAGAATGACGGTTCTCAAGGTGCTAGCTGGGCTCGAAAAAGGCATGGAAGATATCAGAGAAAACCTGTCTGGAGAAATAAAGGCCCTTTCTGGAGAAATAAAAGAACTAAAATCTAGCCAAGTTGAAATAAAAAAAGCTATTAATGAGGTGCAATCAAAAATGGAGGCTCTTACTGCTAGGATAAATGAAGCAGAAGAGAAAATTAGTGATATAGAAGACCAAATGACAGAGAATAAAGAAGCTGAGCAAAAGAGAGACAAACAAATACTGGAACATGAGGAGAGAATTCGAGAGATAAGTGACACCATAAGACAAAACAACATTAGAATAATTGGGATTCCAGAAGAAGAAGAGAGAGGGGAGCAGAAGGTATATTGGAGAGAATTATTATAGAGAATTTCCCTAATATGGCAAAGGGAACAAACATCAAAATTCAGAATATGCAGAGAACCCCCCTCAAAATCAATAAGAATAGGTCCACACCCTGTCATCTGATAGTAAAATTTACAAGTCTTAGAGACAAAGAGAAAATCCTGAAAGCAGCCTGGGACAAAAGGCTGTAACATATAATGGTAAAAATATTAGATTGGCAGCAGACTTATCCACAGAGACCTGGTAGGCCAGAAAGAACTGACATGATATATTCAGAGCACTAAACAAGAAAAACAAGCATCCAAGAATATTATATCCAGCTAGACTACCAATGAAAATAGGAGAGATAAAAAGCTTCCAGGACAAACAAAAACTAAAAGAATTTGTAAACACCAAACAAGATCTATAGGAAATATTGAAAGGGGTCCTCTAAGCAAAGAGAGACCCTAAAAGTGGTAGATCAGAAAGGAACAGAGATAATATACAGTAATAGTCACCTTACAGGCAATATAATGGAATTAAATTCATATCTCTCAATAGTTACCCTGAATATAAATGGCTAAATGCCCCAATCAAAAGACACAGGGTATCAGAATGGATAAAAACAAACCCATCAATATGCTCTCTGCAAGAAACTCATTTTAGACCCAAAGACACCCGAGATTTAAAGTGAGGGGGTGGAAAACAATTTACCATGCTAATGGACATTAAAAGAAAGCTGGGGTGGCAATCCTTATATCAGATCAATTAGATTTTAAGCCCAAGCCTATAATAAGGATGAGGAAGGACACTATATCATACTCAAAGGGTCTGTCGAACAAGAAGCCCTAACAATTTTAAATTTCTATGCCCCTAACATGAGAGCAGCCAACTATATAAACCAATTAATAACAAAATCAAAGAAACACATTGACAATATTACAGTAATAGTAGGGGACATTAACACTCCCCTCACTGAAATGGACAGATTATCCAAGCAAAAGATCAACAAGGAAATAAAGGCCTTAAATGACACACTGGACCAGATGGACATCACAGATATATTCAGAACATTTCATCTCAAAGCTATAGAATACACATTTTCTCTAGTGTACATGGAACATTCTCCAGAATAGATCACATCCTTGGTCATAAATCAGGTCTCAACCAGTATCAAAAGATTGGGATCATTCCCTGCATATTTTCAGACCACAATGCTCTGAAGCTAGAACTCAGTCAGAAGAAGAAATTTGGAAAGAACTGAAGTACATGGAGACTAAACCCCATCCTTCTAAAGAATGAATGGGTCAACCAGGAAATTAAAGCAGAATTGAAAAAATTCATGGAAAAAAATGATAATGAAAACACTTTGGTTCAAAATCTGTGGGATACAGCAAAGGCAGTACTGAGAGGAAAATATGTAGTGATACATACCTTTCTCAAGAAACAAGAAGGTCTCACATACACAACCTAGGGATGCCTGGGTGGCTCAGTCAATTAAGCCGCTGCCTTCAGCTCAGGTCATGATCCCAGGGTCCTGGGATGGAGTACCACATTGGACTCCTTGCTCAGTGGGGGGCCTGCTTCTCTCTCTGCCTCTGCCTGTCTCTCTGCCTGCTTGTGTGCTGTTTCTCCCTCTGCCAAGTAAATAAATAAATAAATAAATAAATAAATAAATAAAATCTTAAAAATAAACAAACAATCAAAATACACAATCTAACCCTACACCTAAAGGAGCTAGTGAAAGAATAACAAGGAAAGCCTAAACCCAGCAGGAGAAGAGAAATAATAAAGATCAGAGCAGAAATCAATAAAATGGAAACTAAAAAAAAAAAAAAAAAAAAAAAAATAGAACAATTCAATGAAACTAGGAACTGGTTCTTTGAAAGAATTAAGAAGATTGACAAACCCCTAGTCAGACTTATAAAAAAGAAAAGAGAAAGGACCCAAATTAATAAAACCATGAATGAAAGAGGAGAGATCACAACCCACACCAAAGAAATACAAACAATTATAAACACATATTATGAGCAACTATATGCCAGTAAATTTGACAATCTGGAAGAAATGGATGCATTCCTAGAGACCTATAAACTACCACAACTGAACCAGGAAGAAATAGATAACCAGAACAGACTCATCACCAGTAAGGATATTGAAGCAGTCATCAAAAATCTCCCAAAAAACAAGAGCCCAGGGCCAAATGGTTTCCAAGGGGAATTCTACCAAACATCTAAAGAATTAATACCTATTCTCCTGAAACTGTTCCAAAAAATAGAAATAGAAGGAAAACTTCCAAACTCATTTTATGAGTCCAGCATCACCTTGATTCCCAAAACCAGACAAGGATCACATCAAAAAAAAAAAAGAGAATTACAGACCAATATCCTTGATGAACACAGATGCGAAAATTCTCACCAAAATTCTAGCCAATAGGATCCAACAATATATTAAAAGGATTATTCACCACGACCAAGTGGGATTTATTCCAGGGATGCAAGGTTGGTTCAACATCCACAAATCAATCAGTGTGATACAATACATTAATAAAAGAAAGAACAAGAACCATATGATACTCTCAATAGATGTGAAAAAAGCATTTGACAAAGTGCAGCATGCCTTCCTGATTAAAACTCTTCAAAGTATGGGGATAGAGGGCACATACCTCAATATCATCAAAGCCGTCTATGGAAAACCCACTTCAAATATCATTCTCAGTGGAGAAAAACTGAGAGCTTTTCCACTAAGGTCAGGAACATGGCAGGGATGTCCATTATCACCACTGCTATTCAACATAGTACTAGAAGTCCTAGCCTCAACAATCAGACAAGAAAAATAAATTAAAGGCATTCAAATCTGCAAAGAAGAATTCAAACTATCACACTTTGCAGATGATATGATACTATATGTGGAAAACCCAAAAGAGTGCAGCATGCCTTCCTGATTAAAACTCTTCAAAGTATGGGGATAGAGGGCACATACCTCAATATCATCAAAGCCGTCTATGGAAAACCCACTTCAAATATCATTCTCAGTGGAGAAAAACTGAGAGCTTTTCCACTAAGGTCAGGAACATGGCAGGGATGTCCATTATCACCACTGCTATTCAACATAGTACTAGAAGTCCTAGCCTCAACAATCAGACAACAAAAATAAATTAAAGGCATTCAAATCGGCAAAGAAGAATTCAAACTATCACTGTTTGCAGATGATATGATACTATATGTGGAAAACCCAAAAAACTCCACTCCAAAACTGCTAGAACTTGTACAGGAATTCAGTAAAGTGTCAGGATATAAAATCAATGCAGAGAAATCTGTTGCATTTCTTTACACCAACAAGACAGAAGAAAGAGAAATTAAGGACTCAAGCCCATTTACAATTGAACCCCAAACCATAAGATACCTAGGAATAAGCCTAACCAAAGAGGCAAAGAATCTGTACTCAGAAAACCATAAAGTACTCATGAAAGAAACTGAGGAAGACACAAAGAAATGGAAAAATGTTCCATGCTCATGGATTGGAAGAACAAATATTGTGAAAATGTCTATGCTACCTAAAGCAATCTACACATTTAATGCAATCCCTATCAAAATCCCATCCTTTTTTTTTTTTTCAAGGAAATGGAACCAGAAAAGACCTCAAATAGGCAGAGGGATATTGAAAAAGAAAGCCAAAGTTGGTGGCATCACAATTCCAGACTTCAAGCTCTATTACAAAGCTGAAATCATCAAAACAGTATGGTACTGGCACAAAAACAGACACATAGATCAATGGAACAGAATAGAGAGCCCAGAAATAGACCCTCAACTCTATGGTCAACTAATCTTCGACAAAGCAGGAAGGAATGTCCAATGGAAAAAAGACAGCCTCTTCAACAAATGGTGCTAGGAAAATTGGACAACCACATGCAGAAAAAATGAAATTGGACCATTTCCTTATACCACACATGAAAATAGACTCAAAATGGATGAAGGACCTCAATGTGAGAAAGGAATCCATCAAAATCCTTGAGGAGAACACAGGCAGTAACCTCTTCGACCTCAGCCGCAGCAACATCTTCCTAGAAACATCGCCAAAGGCAAGGGAAGCAAGGGCAAAAAATGAACTATTGGACTTCATCAAGATCAAAAGCTTTTGCACAGCAAAGGAAACAGTTAACAAAACCAAAAGACAAGTGAGAATGGGAGAAGATATTTGCAAATGACATATCAGATAAAGGGCTAGTGTCCAAAATCTATAAAGAGCTTAGCAAACTCAACACCCAAAGAACAAATAATCCAATCAAGAAATGGGCATGAACAGACATTTCTGCAAAGAAGACATCCAGATGGCCAACAGACACATGAAAAAGTGCTCCACATCACTCAGCATCAGGGAAATACAAATCAAAACAACAGTGAGAAACGACCTCACACCAGTCAGAATGGCTAAAATTAACAAGTCAGGAAATGACAGATGCTGGTGAGGATGTGGAGAAAGGGGAAGCCTCCTACACTGTTGGTGGGAATGCAAGCTGGTGAAGCCTCTCTGGAAAACAGCATGGAGGTTCCTCAGAAAGTTGAAAATAGAGCTACCCTATGACCCAGCAATTGCACTACTGGGTATTTACCCTAAAGATATAAATGTAGTGATCCGAAGGTGCATGTGCACCTGAATATTTATAGCAGCAATGTCCACAATAGCCAAACTATAGAAAGAACCTAGATGTCTATCAACAGATGAATAGATAAAGAAGAGGCAGTATGTATGTCTATAATGGAACACTACGCAGCCATCAAAAAATGAAATATTTTCATTTGAGACAACATGGATGGAACTAGAGGGTATTCTGCTTAGTGAAATAAGTCAATCAGAGAAAGACAGCTATCATATGATCTGCCTTATATAAGGAAGTAGAGATGCAACATGGGGAGTTTCGGGGATAGGAAAAGAATAAATGAAGCAAGATGGGATTGGGAAGGAGACAAACCATAAGAGACTCTCAATCTCACAAAACAAACTGAAGTTTGCTGGGGGGAGAGGGGGAGGGAGAGGGTGGTGGGGTTATGGACACTGGGGAGGGTATGTGCTATGGTGAGTGCTGTGGAGTGTGTAAACCTGGCAATTCAGAGACCTTTACCTCTGGGGCTAATAATACATTATATGTTTATAAAAATATTTTTAAAAATTATTTTAAAAATATGCAATGAAGAGAGTAATGTTTTAGATGGTATTATTGCTCCAAATAGTTAATCACCATCATTTGGAAGAAAATATAGCATCTGTATCTTATACTATAATAAAACTGAATCCCACGTTTAAAAAAAATAAAAGATTACTAAACAACTTTGATGGACTATAAGTAGCAAGTTTTCATATATATAAGGAAGAATTTTATTGTATAAACATAAAATAATCAAGTATTTGTAAAACAGAAGAAGAAAGAAGGAGAAGAAGAAGAAGAAGAAGAAGAAGAAGAAGAAGAAGAAGAAGAAGAAGAAGAAGAAGAAGAAGAAGAAGGAGAAGAAGAAGAAGAAGAAGAAGAAGAAGAAGAAGAAGAAGAAGAAGAAGAAGAAGAAGAAGAAGAAGAAGAAGAAGAAGAAGAAGAAGGAGAAGAAGAAGGAGGAGGAGGGGGAGAAGGAGAAGAAGGAGGAGGAGGGGGAGAAGGAGAAGAAGGAGGAGGAGGAGGAGAAACTAGAAACAAAACTAAAAAAAATATTTACAAAATATCTGAGTGACAGGGTGTTGTGGGGGTCAGCATTTTAAAATACCCCACCCTAGTTTTCTTGTCTATTCCCAGGAAAGGTGAATATTAAGAAACATAATAAATACACTGAATAGGGATTTTGTAGATGTAATTAAGATTATTAATCACTTAAATTTGAATTAACTAGAACATACATTATCTAGGAAGTCCTAACCTGATCATATCAACCTTTTAAAAGTTAGTGGGACCAGGGAGGTAGACAAACCATAAAAGACTCTTAATCTCAGGAAACAAACTGAGGGTTACTGGGGTGTGGATGAGGGAGGGATAGGGTGGCTGGGTGATGGACATTGTGGAGGGATGTGCTATGGTGAGTGCTGTGAATTGTGTAACAGTGATGATTCACAGTCCTGTAACCCTGAAGCAAATAATGAGTTATATGTTAATTATAAAAAAAAAAAGTGAGTGCTTTTTACAGCTGCTCACAGAAGAACAAAAAGAACAACAACAACAAAAAGGATGTTGATTTGAAGTTGGAGGATCCCATGATAAGGTATGTTGTCAGCCTCTAGAAGCTGAGTGTAACTCCCATGTGACAGATTGCAAGGAAATAGGTACTTCAGTCCTACAACCACAAGGAACTAAATGAGCTTGAAAGAGGATTGATTACCAAAGCCTCAAGATAACATCCTTGAATGGCTGACACATGGATTTTCTTCCTGGGAGATTTTAAGCAAAGAACTCAGCAAGTTTGTTTAGAACTCTAACTTACAGAACAGTGAATTATAAATGTGTGTGGTTTTAATCTCTTAAAATGGTGATATATTTAGTGCATCAATTAAAAATGATAAAATGTCCAATACAGAACTATTAATAGTTGGAAGGCAGCAAGCTGCTACTCCTTCAACACTTTGCTAAGAAATAATACCAGCTAAAAATCCAATTTTATTTATTTTTACCCACAAAGTTGTCCTTCCACAAAACATTAAAAAACAGTTCAGTCAATTTCTTTTCTTATAATAAGAATTTTTTTTCTTCCAGTTTCCAATAACACATTCTTCTTTTTTTCCAAGACCTCATCAGAATCATTTTTCACATCTATATTTCTACTATGCACCTTAAAACTCTCCCAGCATCTTCCGAGTACCAAGTTCCAAGGCCACTTCCAGGTGTTTACATATTTGTTATGGCAGCATTCTACTGTCAGTAACAAAATCTTAGTCAGCTTGGGCTGCTGTAACAAATACCATAGCCTGGAATGCTTAAACACAGAAATTTATTTTCTCTGAATTTATTTTGGAGACCAGGGTGCCAGCATGGCTGAGTTCTAATGAGATCTCTTTTCCTGGCTGGCAGAGGCTACTTTTTCACTATGTTCTCACATGTTCCCCCTATGTTCTCAAAAGGTAGAGAGACTGAGAGAAAACAAACCCCCTGGTGTTTCTCATAATAAGAGTACTAATCCTAATGTGAGGTCTCCACCCCCATGGTTTCATCTAAATGTAATTATCTCCCAAAAGTTCCATCTCCAAATACCATCACATGTGGGTCAGGGCTTCAAAATATGAATGGAGGGGTGGGAGATATAATCCAGTCCACAGCACCTGACAAGATAGTATTTTCCTCTAACTGCATTAATTCCTTACCAACTTGATTTATCTTTTCTTTTTTTTTATTTGTTTTTTCCACCTCATATTTTATTTTTCCTTCTGTTCCTGGGTTTCATTTTGTTTTATTTATCCCTGATTACAAGTTATTTTCCTTTTCTTTTTTTCTTAATGATACCATGGTGGGAGGAAAATATATAAAACATATGCATGTATCCTCCTTAGTCAGGAGACATCAATTCAAGTCAATGAATAAAGAATGTTCTAGATTATTTGAGGGCTCACAATATAGAAACATATCCATACTACCCAGAAGTTACAATTGAGTGATGGAGATAACATATACACACAAAAAATAAGAAACTCAAGGGAAATTGTTGTAAATGCTACAGAAAAGATATGAAAAAAACGTTATGGAAAACATGAAGGAAGGAAGCATTAATTATGACTGGGAAAAAGGAAAAAAAAACTAATATGTGAATTAGGCCTTCAAATATTCTGATGAAAAATGATTCTGCTTCTTTTTTTCCTCCATCTTTGTACCTCCTTTTATTTCTCTGTCTGTGCTTTTCTTTTTCTCTCCATGAGATTTTAGCTTCTTTATTCTGTTTCTCTCTGTTTATATCTCTGTTACGTAAGCATGATCCACACTTGACCTGGCAATCAAACCGTGGATATCTTAGAAACAGCATTTCACCTATCAAAACACATGGAGGTGAAGATTGAAATTTTCCTTGAAGACAGAAAAGAATTTGTCCTGGGATAAGCTAGACAAGAGGCAGGAACAGGAAAGAGTCCTCAGCCTTGGCTAGAGGAAGTATGCTTCAGTATTTATGCAAAAATAGACATGGTCAGTCCCACTGGTGGTTTGTCTCAGGAGTGTGGTGGAGTCTAATGAAAGTGTCTGACTAAAGAATACTTAGGAGTCACATATGAAAAATAATGAGCAGGAAACATAAAAACTAATTAACCTTGAGAAATCATTTCTTACATTGTCTGTTTTAATTTCTTCATTATATGTATTAAATAGTTCATCCTTTTTCACTTTTAAGATTTTTATGAAAAAGGAAAAGTATAGAAAAATTATATAAGAAGAAAAATATTTTAAAAACATTTTTAAAATACAATATAGATTTTTTTTTTTCCTTAGAGAATGTTATTGTACTCCAATACACCATGACAATCACACTGCAATATTACAGGCTATTTGGAACTCAAAGAAGTTTCATGAAATGTAAGCAGGGTGAAGAGAGAAACATGTGAATTTGAAGTAAAAGTGATGACAGTATAATCAGATGATCTAGCAGGTCGGTGTAAGTTTGCTCTAATAATACCTATAAAAGAATATGTGAAGGACAGATGTTTAGAGAGAATATACATCTAGCACATGATAGAAATCATTAATATGTCAACTTCACTTACAAAAACAAAAATATCTGCCATAATAGTTACTGTTTTTTAAAGCTATTTTTATTTATTGAAAACATATGTAGGGTTGCCTGGGTGGCTCAATCAATTAACTCTCCAACTCTTGATCTCAGCTCAGGTCTTGATCTCAGGGTCTTGAGTTCAAGCATCATGTAGGGTTCTATGCTGGGTATGGAGCCTACTTAAAAACAAAAACAAACAAACAAAAACAAAAACATATGTATATCCACTACTAGAGGTACATCATAAAACATCTAATGTTATAAGAAAATATACTAGCTATATATGAGATTTAAAATATCAAAATCTTTTGAGCTTGCCTGTATCATGTAAGCAATTTAAAGATAATTTAATGCTAGCCACCAAAGAGTGCCCCTTCTTTACTATGTTACCTTTCTAACTCTTTCAAGGTGTCTTTGTTAGTTACCATTATATGATTCATCTTTCACAATTGGATAACTTCCAATAAATTCATTCTTATTTCAAAAATCCTTTTTATGCTTATTTGTGAGAAACGGATTCTGAGTTTCTATTTCCCTGAGATCAAATGAAATCAAATGAATGTTAAATTAATGGCTACTTAAGATAAATTACTACTGGTGATAAAATTATATAGATATTAATTTTAGAGGGCGCCTGGGTGGCTCAGTGGTTTAAGCCGCTGCCTTCGGCTCAGGTCATGATCTCAGGGTTCTGGGATCGAGTCCTGCATCGGGCTCTTTGCTCAGCAGGGAGCATGCTTCCCTCTCTCTCTCTCTCTCTGCCTGCCTCTCCGTCTACTTGTGATCTCTCTGTCAAATAAATAAATAAAATCTTTAAAAAAAAAAAGATATTAATTTTAGAGATTCAAAATACATGCTTCAAAGGTATCTCACATAGATGAAATATGAGCAAGCTTACATTGAACAACAATTAAGTAATACTATAATAATTATTAATTATAGTAATAATTCTAAGCATACATATATATAAAACATGTTTATTTTCTTTGTGATTTTTAAAATGGAAATCATATTGTAAATGTGATAGAAGTCAAAATTTCATTCTAAAAACAATAATAGTATGCAATCTGTGCCAATCCATATTAAATATGATAATACTCATAAAACAAAAAAAATTTAAAACAAAATATAGCATAAAAGTTATTGTTGGTTTAAACACTGCAGTGAACCAATCTAAATTAAAAATAACTTTAATACTAAGAAAAGAAATCTTCCACTTTCCTTAATTATGTAGGCAATTAAAAAGTCTTTCCTGTACTTAAGTAGTCAAAAGTTGATAGGTTTCTAAGATTAACAAAAATGGATCAGCATATGCATTATGTTGTGTTCCTTTTCCATTTGGCTGAGACATTTAGCAGTATGCAGAAAAAACATTCCCTTGTGCTGACAATATTACATTAGAAACAAATTTAGAAACCTGCTCATATTTTCATCTTTCCCAGGGAACTATTCTAACTTCATCAGGTGTTTAAGAGAATGTTGTTTGTTTTTTAAATGAATTGCTCTACCCATAAAACATCTATAGTTGAAAAAATAACTTAATGTATAAAATATATAAATGAATAAGTACATATAGTTTGAACATTTCATATAAAGTGGTATTTCTAATTTGTCATTCATCAACTTAGATTTGCCAAAGAATTGCAAATAATTCAATTTAGAGAGTTGATTCTCATCTCTGATCTCCTGTTTCTTAGTTAATATTTTCCTAAATATTTCCAATATGATTCTACAGTTCCGCAACAGTGCTGAAGACAATCTTGCATTAACATTCTAATTTCTAATTTAGTCAACAAGTGTTTATATGGTGTTTACTACATATCAAGAATCTTCTGAGCACAGCTAATACAATAGTAAGTATGATGCCCTGCTCCCACTTGGTCACCTTTTCAGTGGTCACAATTTCAGGATAAAAGACAGCCAATGGAAAGGAGTAAGTGCCATAAAGAAAAAGAAAAAGAAAAAAAAAAAAAAAGCAGGTACCAAATACCAATATGGTGACACAGGAGAGGACACCAGCCTTTTTGTCCCCCGGCAAAGATCAACAGTTAGATACCTATCATAAACAAAAACAACCCTTGAGAAACTCTAGAGGTTTTGTATTTTAGCAATATAATGGTACAAAAAAAAGTGAGAATTACTGCACAAGAGGAGAAGGAAGACAGCTTCATTTTCCCTGCAACGCCCTATCCCCCAAGATGACATTGCTCAGTGCCAAAAGGAAACTTTCCAGCTAGGAAGGGTATTCATCTCCAGTAATGGAAAAGTAGGATGAGTGACCAGCATATTCAGCATGTCAGGACACTGCACAAGGTCCCACTTCAGTTTCATTCTTCCCACACTGGTGAAACTGAGATGTGTAAAGACGGCTAAGATCAGAAAAGAAAACAGGGACTATTAATAGCATCCATGCAGAGGAAGAAACTGTGGTTCACAGAAACCTGTTTTGCTGACAAATTCAGTAGATTTTGCCACTGAAGAAAGAACCAAGAGCCAGCACAGCTGCCACAGAATCCCTGAAGACTTCACTGGCTTTCTTTCTACAAGTGTCTCATTGGCAGACTCAGTATAATATCAAAATAATGTAACCATTACTGGGGTTCCACAAAGAGAAGCAAAGGAGAAAAAAGTATAGAGTTTATTTAAATAAATGATGCCTAAAATATCCCAAACATGAAGAGAAATCTGAACATCCAGTTTCATGAAGCTAATGGTTACCTGAAGATTTCAGTTCAGAATGGTCTTCAAGACACTTGATAATATAACTCTCTGAAAACAAAGACAAAGACAGAATTTTACTTCTCTCATACAAAAGAAGCCCCCTCCCCCCACATAAGGCCATCAGTGGATTTCTCAATAGAAACCTTGCAGTCCAGCAGAGAATGGGATGATATTTTGAAAACACTGAAAGAAAGAAAATGCCAACCATGACCTCTTTAACCAGCAAAACTGTCTTTCAAACATGAAGGTAAGATAAAGATTTTCCCTAATAAACAAAAGATGACATGTTCTCCATTATATGTGCCTTATAAAGTATGCTGAAAGTTATTCAAGCTGAAAGTACACTAATTATTACAATAGATACATGCAAACATCATACAAAGTGCTAAAGATAAGGATATAGTCAGATTCAGAACACATTAATGCTATAATTTGGTGATGTGTTAACAACTTAACTCTGATATACAGGTTAAAAGACAAAAGTATTAAAAATAGCTAGAACTACAGCAATTTGTTATTAGGTACAAAAATAAAAATATGTAAATAATGACATCAAAAATGTAAAAAGGGAAAGTAAAAAAGTAAACCTTTCACAGACCTTTGAAATTTTTATCAGTATAAAGTAGACTATTGTATATGTAACATGTTTAATGTAAGCTTCATGGTAAGGACAAAGCAAAAATGTACAGTAGATCCATATAAGATATGGAGAAGGGAATCAAAGTGTACTACTAAGGAAAATCATCAATTCACAAAGGAAGGCAGCAAGAGAGGATGAAAGCAACAAAAGAATGCAACAAATCCAGAAAAAATAAAAAAATAAAAAATTCTATTTGTAAGTTCTTACCTATCAATAATTATTCTAAATATAAATGGAATGAATTCTGCAATCAAAAGATGTATGGTGGGGGCGCCTGGGTGGCTCAGTGGGTTAAAGCCTCTGCCTTCGGCTCAGGTCATGATCCCAGGGTTCTGGGATCGAGCCCCACATAGGTCTCTCTGCTCCGCAGGGAGCCTGCTTCCTCCTCTCTCTCTCTCTGCTTGCCTCTCTGCCTACTTGTGATCTCTGTCTGTCAAATAATTAAATAAAATCTTTAAAAAAAAAGATGTATGGTGGCTGAATAGATTAACAACAATAGATTAACAACAACAACTATATGCTGCCAAAGAATAAAACTGGACTACCTCCTTACACCATCCACAAAGATAAACTCAAAACGGATGAAAGACCTAAACGTAAGATAGGAATCCATCAAAATCCTAGAGGAGAACAAAGGCCGCAACCTCTTTGACCTTAACTACAGCAACTTCTTGCAAGACATGTCTTCAAAGGTAAGGGAAACAAAAGCAAAATTGAACTATTGGGATTTCATCAGGATAAAAAAACCTTTTACACAGCAAAGGAAACAAGGAACAATATTAAAAGGCAACCTAAGGAATAGGAGAATATATTCACAAATGACATATCTGATAAAGGACTGGTATACAAAATCTATAAAGAACTCATCAAACTCAACACCCAAAAAACAAACAAACAAACAAAAAACCCAGTCAAAAAATGGGCAGAAAACATGAACAGACATTTCTCCAAAGAAGATATATAAATGGCGAACAAACACATGAAAAAATGCTCAACATCACTCAGCACCAGGGAAATACAAATCAAAACCACAATGAGATCCTACCTCACACTAGTCAGAACAACTAAAATGAACAACTTAGAAAACAATGGGTGTTAGCAAGGATGTAGAGAAATGGGAATCCTCCTACCTTGTTGGTGGGAATGCAAGCTGGTACAGCCACTCTGGAAAAAAGTATGGAGGTTCCTCAAAAAGTTAAAAATAGAGCTACCCTATGACCCAGACATTGTACTACTAGGATGTACCAGGATACATACATAGTGATTCAAAGGGGCATACACACCCCAATGTTTATAGCAGCAATGATAACAATAGCCAAAATACGGAAAAATCCCAGATACCCATCAACAGATGAATGGATAAAGAAGATGAGGTATGTGTGTACATGCAAAAAAAAAAAAAAATATATATATATATATATATATGTGTGTGTGTGTGTGTGTGTACGTGTGTGTAATATATATATTGTCAAATAATTAAATAAAATCTTTAAAAAAAAGATATATATATATATATATATATATATATATATATCATAAAAAAGAATGAAATCCTGGCATTTGAAACAATGTGGATAGAACTAGAAGGTATTATGTTAAGCAATATAAGTCAGTCATGAAAAGACAAATACCATATGATTTCACTCATATATAGAATTTAAGAAACAAAACAGACAGGCATAGGGGAGGGGAAGAAAAAATAAAATAAGATAAAAACAGAGACGGAGACAAACCATAAGAGACTCTTAACTATAGGAAACAAACTGAGGGTTGCTAGAAAGGGGGTGGGAGATGGGTAATTGGGTGATGGGTATTAAAAAATCACTTAATGAAATGAGCATTAGTTTTTTTTTTTAATTTTATTTATTTATTTGACACAGAGAGAGACAGTGCAAAAAGAAATACAAGCAGGCAGAGGAAGAGAGAGAAGCAGGCTTCCCACTGAGTAGGGAGCCCAATGTGGGGCTCAGTCCCAGGACCCTGAGATCATGACCTGAGCCAAAGGTGGACACTTAACAACTGGGCCACACAGGTGCCCCTAAGTATTGGTTGTTATATGCAACTGATGAATCACTAAATTCTACCCCTGAAACTAATAATACACTTTATTTTAACTAAATTGAATTTAAATTTAAAAAATTTTAAAAATCAACAAGAAAATGTTAGACATGACCTATACTTTAGACCAAATGGACCTAACAGATATATACAAAACATCCCATCTAACAACAGCAGAATACACATTCTTCTTAAGCACACATGAAACATTATCTATGAGAGATTGTATGGTAGGTCACTAAACAAATCTTAGCAAATTTAAGAAGAATGAAGTCATATGATGTATCTTTTCCAATCACAATGATATGAAATTAGAACTCAACAGAAAGAAAATTAAAAAATTCACAAATATGTGGAAATTGAATAATATACTCCTCAACAACCATTGATCAAGGAAAAAATCAAAAGGAAAATCAAAATTATCTCCAGACAAATGAAATGGAAGCACTATATATCAAAATGAATGAGATTCTGCAGAAGCACTTATAAGAGGGAAGTTTAGAATGGCAAATACCTATATTAAGAAAAAAGAAAGATCTGAAATAAACAACCTAATTTCACATTTCAAGTAACTAGCACAAAATACAAAAACAGAAGCAACAACAACAAAATACCAAGCCCAAACTTAGCCAAAGAAAGGAAATAACGAATATCAAAGCAGAAATAAATGAAACAGAGACTAGAAAAACAATAGTTCAATGAAACCAAGAGCTGTTTTTTGAAAGATCACCTAAATTGACAAACATTTAGCTAGACTAAGAAAAAAACATGACTCAAATAAATAAAAACAGAAATGAAAAAAGACATTAACTGAAACCACGAAAATACAAAGGATCCCAAGAGACCACTCTGAATAATCTTATGCCAACAAATGGATAACTTGGAAGAAATAGATAAATTAGTAGAAATATACAACCTACCAAGAATAAATCATAAATAATTAGAAAATCGGAATAGGTCAATAGTGAGGAAGGAGATTGAGTCAGTAATCAAAAACCCCTCAACAAAGAAAGGTACAGGTCCAGATGACTTCACCAGTGAATCCTACCAAACAGAAGAATTAACATCAATCTATCTCAAACTATTGCAGGAGAAAGTTCACAATACCTGATGGAATTACAAAGACTTAATGAAGTAAATGAAAGTATATTGCTGTAGTGTTCTTACTTTTCACCTGAAGTAATATAAGTTCTTTCATAAAAGATGGTATTAGGTTAAATGCATATTTAAGCCCTAGAATAGAATAAATTCATGTTAATACACACAAATACATTTGGCTGAAAAAAACAATAAAAGAAAAAAATATAATTCTAAGAAATAATGGATTAACCCAAAATGTGGTATAAATAAAAGGAAAAAAAGGAACTGCATACCAGAGGTGTCAAACAAACAAGAAAAAAAAAAAAAGAGTAAGACAGTAGATCTAATCCAAACCGTGTAAATAGCTAACATTAAATATAAGTGGAACCATATCACAATTAAAAGGAAAAGCTTGTGGAACTGCATTTAAAAAGGAAGAGTAGCTATGTTAATCATCAGAGATGCTGTATAAATATTAAAATAGATTAACAGTAGTAGAGTAGAAATACTAATCATGGCAAAATCTGAATGACTATAATAAACTAGGGAAGCAGACATCAAAACAAGGACTCCCAAGAATAGGTTTCAAGGGCCACTATGTAATGATGCAATAATTGATTACTTATGTAGATCTACCAATTAAATCAATTTGCCCAAATACAATGATTCTAAATATCTAAAACAAAACCCAAAAGAACTAGAGAAGGAAATACACAATTATATTTGAAAGATTTATTTCTTTTTTTTTTGAAAGATTTATTTCATCCTTATCTCTATACTTGAAAGAATTCTAAGAGAAAAAAAAAACATAGAACAGCTATGAAACATCTGAACAATTATCAACTAACTTGACAAATAAAGAACAGTAAAAAACAATAGCTAAAATTTACACTATTCTCAATTGCATGTGCAGCATTTACCATTATAGAATGTCTATCAACTGGTGAACCAATAAAAACGTGGCAAATTCATATGGAAGACTGTTACTCAGTAGCTATGGAACTAAAATATTGATATACACAACAACATGAATAAATATGGAAAACATTGAAAAGAAGCAAATTTTAAAAGATTAAAAACTGTATTATTGCATTTATTGGCATTTATAGAATAAATAAAACTAGCTAATGTTGAAATAATTGAGTGTATGTGTTTTCTGAGTGGAATTTTGACTGGGAGAGTTACAGGATAACTTTTAGGCTGACAGATGTTTTGTTTCTTGATAGGTTTGTATTTTTTGCAAGGTCTATGCATTTTTTAAAAAATTCTTAACACTAATACATTTAAGATTTGTTTATTTCACCGTATGTAAATGTTACCTCAATTAAAATGCATTTGTATGTACGTAAAATTTTAAAGCATATTAAATTTTAGCAATAAAAATCTCTACACTGTTTTTGAATAGAGGTATCAGTTAATAATGATAACATTATGACACACCAATACTTTATGTATACTACATTAGTATCTTTGTAATAAGTATTGGCTTACATTTGCTATTTTTACATGTTTCAAAAATAGATACTGTGGATTTTTAAAATGGCGAATATTACATTAATAGTATAGAATATTTTCAAAGTGTTTTCAAATTATATATTAATACTTTTTTAAACTATCAGAAATTCAGCTAAATTATAGAGAAAAGATATCCTAACTTTTAATGTAAAACCCAATAATATGCTACTATCATTCTACAAAAGTCTTTTTGCCAATTCTTGATAATAAAACCATTAATTTCTTTTAATTAAGATTTCTAAAATTAATTTTAAATTTTTTAATTGCTGGACTATGGCCTCTTAAGAAATAATAATTACCTGTCCAATTGCAAAAGTAAAGTGCACTATTACATTCACTTGGTTTTCTATAGTCTTGCTTTCTATACTTCTATTACTCAAGCAATATTATTAAGTTCTGAAGTTGATTATATGGGTGGCTTTGTGAATAGGACAAGCAGCTTTTCAGACAGCTAAAAATAGTGTTCTATTTTGTTTTAGGTGAAATACTTACACCTATCATCCCCCCTAAAAATATGCACTAAATATTAGTATTTAAATGTTCACTACTTTAAACCTGCTTTGGAGAACTAAAAATTGGCTTAGTGACAGTTAACATTTTAGATTATCTTTAAAATAGCAATTTTAACATTGTGTCTCTCCATTCACAAATTCAAGACCTTTAAAAAGTTCTCAATCACTAATTATAAGTAGAATAACAATACTTTTTCTCTTTTTTCTTTTATAGTTTGAACTAAAACAATTTTTTAAAGATTTTATTTATTTATTTATTTGACACACAGAGAGAGAGATCACAAGTAGGCAGAGAGGCAGACAGAAGGGGAAGCAGTCTTCCTCTGAGCAGAGAGCTCGACCTGGGGCTCGATCCCAGGACCCTGAGATCATGAACTGAACCAAAGGCAGAGTTTCAACTCACTGAGCCACCCAGGTGCCCCTGAACTAAAACAATATTAAGGCAATTTTTTCTAACATACAATGTAATGTGAAAAAAGACTGATATACAAATACTAATATTCATATGTAATTAAGTTAGACCATAAGGGTTGTGTTTATGAAAATCTGCATTACTAATTGTAAGATAAAATATAAATATTGGTTTTATTATTGACTATAATTTTGGAATGCATAACTTGAATATTTTAATCAACTACTCCACTAAATTAATCTAACATATTCAACAATGTTTACATAACATGGAAATACTGTGAATTATGATGTCCATAATAAGTGGATTACAGGCATGATGGAAAATGTTTTATAAAAATATGAAATCTATAAGGTTTTCTTCTCACACTGTTCTCAGCAAAATCATAACCTCTCTTTTTATACTCTTACATTAAAAATATCAATTCTTGGGGCGCCTGGGTGGCTCAGTGGGTTAAGCCGCTGCCTTCGGCTCAGGTCATGATCTCAGGGTCCTGGGATCGAGCCCCGCATCGGGCTCTCTGCTCAGCAGGGAGCCTGCTTCCTCCTCTCTCTCTGCCTGCCTCTCTGCCTGCTTGTGATCTCTCTGTCAAATAAATAAATAAAATCTTTAAAAAAAAAATATCAATTCTTGCATTTTGTTCACATAGAAGTAGTCTGATTTAGGCTAGGATTGTCCAGGTTAATGTTTGTCCAATATCAGCTACAAGTTCAGATATAGGATATGCATGGGGTTCTCTAATACCGATGCCAGTTAAGCAGTTTAGACAAAGACAAGCACAAAATTGAGTGCTTTAGGACCTACATTCTTATCCTTTTCAGCAGTGTTCTTTTATCCCATCCTTTCAAATTACCTCCTCCAACATAATTACAAAGCCATCAAGATTTTACAAATAAAAGTTTTCTTCTTCTTTTTCCAACCATCTTTTTTCATCACTATTTTAAATATATGATTCTCTAATTCTTAGAAAGCACAGTATCAGGAGAGAGAAATGTTAGCTTCCTAGTCCTGAAGAATATTTTGTTTATGGTAGAAGAGGACACTCTAATATCAGGCAAGATTTACATTTTCCAGCTTTGTTTCTCTCTACCAGTCTGCTCCAACCCAAATATCTTTCTTCCACTCTTCCACTGCCCAAGTAAATGAACATCTGTTATTTTTGTTCTTCTATTTGCTGTCTCTGGTCTCAAGTTCAAAAAATATATGAAGCATAAAATCCCATATCTCAAAATGGTAGACTGCTTGTCCACTAGGAAGTGGTGAAAATGTATTTTATAGGAGAGAGAAATTGGGAATCATCTAAGATTAGAAAGGCAATATGGACTTCTCAGTCTTAAAGAGAGACTAAGAGGATTAAAAAGGAGTAACAATGAAGCAAGGGATAGAAGTGCATTTTACATTCCTTTTTGAATGTAAAAAGGTTCTCAACTTAAATCACCTTAAATCAAAAACTGATTTTTTTTTAAGATTTTTATTTATTTATTTGACAGACAGAGATCACAAGTAGGCAGAGAGGCAGGCAGAGAGAGAGGAAGGGAAGCAGGCTCCCTGCTGAGCAGAAAGCCCGATGCGGGACTCGATCCCAGGACCCTGGGATCATGACCTGAGCTGAAAGCAGCGGCTTAACCCACTGAGCCACCCAGGCGCCCTGATTTTTTTTTTTAATTACTATTTTTTTGTTTCAAGTTTTTATTTAAATTCTAATTAGTTAACATATAGTGTAATATTGGTTAAGTAGAATTTAGTGATTAACCACTTACATATAACACCCAGTATTCATCCTTAATGCCCTCCTTAATGCTCATCACCCATTTAGCCAATCCCCCACCTGTCTCCCTTCCAGTAACCCTCAATTTGTTCTCTATAGTTAATAATGGATAAAGAAAATGTGATATACATACACACACACACATACATGCATACACACACTTACACACACACACATACACATACATGCACGCAAAATGGAACATTACTCAGCTATTAAGAATGAAACCTTGCCATTTGCAACAATGTAGATAGAGAAGCAAGTAAGTCAGTGAGAGAAAAAAAAAATACCATATGATTTCACTCATATGTGGAATTTAAGAAACAAAACAGATGAACATAGGGGAAGGAAGAAAAAAGAGGGAGGCTTAAATATATATTTTTTTAGATAGAGTTAAAACTTAAGATCAGTACTTCTATTAACTATCACATCCATTAAACTTGTGGATACAGGAGTTTCACTGGTGGCAAGAGAAGGAAAGAGATGAGGATCCTACTACATAAAGAATCATAAGCAATTTAGATAAAATAAGATGCCCCCCAATTCAGAGCTTTATGACTCTCAGCATAAAATTATTGATTAAAAAGAGACTACTTAGGGGCACCTGGGTGCTCAGTGGGTTAAGCCTCTGCCTTCGGCTCAGGTCATGATCCCAGAGTCCTGGGATCCAGCCCCGCATCAGGCTCTCTGCTCGGCAGGGAGCCTGCTTCCTCCCTCTCTCTCTGCCTGCCTCTCTGCCTACTTGTGATCTCTGTCTGTCAAATAAATAAAATCTTTAAAAATAAATAAATAAAAATAAAAATAAAGAGAGACTACTTAGAAGATATGTCTAAGGAGACTGCCTTCACAAAACCATGGGTATCACTATATTAATGTGTGGTATGTGCAAAATATAAGGTATGAAGAATAGTAGGAGGGGTGCTTGGGTGGCTCAGTTCTTAAGTGTTTGCCTTCAGTTCAGGTCATGAAACCAAGGTCCTGGGATCGAGCCCTGCATCAGGCTCCCTGCTCAGCAGGAGACCTGCTTCTCCTTCTCCCACTCCCCCTGCTTGTGTTCCCCCTCTTGCTGTGTCTGTCAAATAAATAAATAAATAAATAGGAAAATGGTGGAAGTATTATAAATTTAGGAGTTTCCTATGAATCCAGTAGCTCAAAGCCTAAAGAGAATGAGTCAAATCAATTATTTAATACACTCTATAAAAATCACAATTTGGAAACATACTCTAAAAATATTTTCGTTGCTTTGGAGAAACTTTAAATGATACATTTTTCATGCTGGATCTCATTATCTAATTTCTTGTATATATACATACAGACCATATATGTATATGTATAAAAGTACATTTAGTTTTGATGTCTCATAGAAATAAAACAACTAGAAGGGAAGCTATAAATAAGTTTTTGTAAAAAGTGGGACTTTGCTGGAGCATGAAAAATACTATTTAAAAACAGCCTATGATTTATTCTTGGTAAAAGGGTACTTTATAAGTTAATCAATAAAATCTGCATATCATCTCTGATTTCAAGGAATCTTTTACATTTGGAAAAGAAGCCACTGTATCATTGCCATTCATCATATCTGATGGTGAGTCCTGGGAAAGTGTATGTGTCTGTGTGTGTGTCTGTATGTGTGTGCATTTACACTTTCTATATGATTCTGATTATCAGGTTTAATAAGTGATGCAATAATTTATCCAAACACATGATGCCAAGATAGTTGATAAGAACTAATTCTATCAGCTTCAACAGAACAATTTTTGGGATTGAGATCTGAGGACACCTATGTCAATGTGATTTAACTGTTTGTTCTACAAAATTATTGCTTTAGAAAATATGAGTAAAAATCAACAAATCCAATAAATAATTTTACTGCTTGCTTCAGAAAACTTCTTATATTTATACTAGTGTCCTAGTGTTACTGTAACAAATTACCCCAAACTGTGCAGCTTAAAAAATAAATTTATTCTATCATGGTACTAGAGACTGGAATTCTGAAGTGAAGGTGTTGGCAGGGCCATGCTCTCTCTAAGGTCTCGGAGAAGATCCTTCCTTGCTTCTCCCTAACTTCTGATGACTGTCATTGATCACTGATGTTCTATGGCCTGCAGACATTGCTCCAATCACTGCTCCTATCATTACAAGGCAGGTCTCTCGGACCATGATGGTGAGGTAGGTCCCCTGTTTCATCTAAGCTCTAATTCCTTTTCACTGAGATGCAGAACATTGAATTTATTTTGTGTGGAAAAAATGAGGAACTCTCTTTTGTGAGAAGATTGGTTATTCAGTACATTTGAAAAGTCTTCTGAATGAAAATCTGCCATGTTATGAGTTACTTATTAATATTTGTCTCCCTTAATCTCTTTGTGCTTTGAGTCTAAAAGGACAGTACAGGTAAGGATCTGATACAAAGATCTCTTAGGCTGGCCTTGATGATAACAAGGTCAGAAAGTTTTTTCAGACTGGAATCTATATTTTTAGGAAAAATACTACATTTGGTTCACCTCAAATTTTTGAAAATTTACATATTTTTGTCTTTTTTTTTCTTTGTGAGAACCTGATTCCAGAAGAGATCTCCTCCCTAAATATCCTTTCTACTAGTATTTAAAATTGGGGAGTGGGGGTATACTGAAATTTTAGACAGCTTATCATTAGTTTGTGGCCAAGACACCAAGGAGGCAAGCAACATATATGACCAAAAGTGCCTGATTCATTTTAGGCTAAGTCCTTGCCACCTCTGGCCTGGACTCATGCTTCTATAAACTTATATTTTTCTAAGTGGCATGATGTCACCAAATATAATCTGAAATTACAGTGGTCACACTGGAGAACTTTTGATATGAATGATATGTTTGAAAGATAACACAGAAAAAAAGGGATCAATAACCTAAACATCCCTTATTTTCATTATGAAGAAGTTTCCAAAACAAACTCATATAATACCATTTTTTAATGGCCTTAAGATATCCTCAAAATACAACTTGAACCTGCTTTTCATTCCACCATTTCCCTTCCCAGTCTATAATCTACCATTACCCTCAATTCACATCTTCTCTTTTAACCTTTTTTATTTTCCCCTGGGTCAATCAGAAAGATCCCAAATCCAATGTCCTCTTAAAGTTAAACTTGCTTAAAAGCGGAGCAAGACATTTGTGACTTCAAGCTTAGTTTTAGCATGAACAAAGAAAGAGTCATCGCTGAAAGATTTTATAAAACCTATACGAGATAGGGAGAAATTCATAGTATATGACTCAATCGATATAGGAAGTCTCAGGAAGCCAGAATAGTTACATGTTGCCATTTCATGATTAAAACAAGACCCTTACAGTGTGGACATTACTTCCAAGACCACTAGCATTATACAAGGTGCAGTAAATATATAAATACTTTGATGTTCTTTTAGTTTCCCAAAGTAAACCTCAATAGGCATTTGTCAAGAATTTAGTATATTTTTTTCTGAGGGATCATTTTTCAATCTTCATGGTACTAAAATTTTGAATAAAAATGTGAAATTAGTAAAATGAATGTTTCTTAAACAGACTTATATCAAATAAGGAAACTTCCTCCAATTGTTCTAGTATTTAGAAAATAGGGTAATTAGCTTAGATATACACTTCAGTCGTTAAGTCTTAAATACTGTTGTACAGCCACAGACAAAAAAAAAAAAAAAAGTAATTCTCCCCACCCCACCCCCCCAAAAAAAATAGATAATCCAACAAATAGACAAATAGAACTGGAATATTTGTTGTTTATAAATGCTCAAACAGCCATCATGGGAAACGTGATATATAGTCTACCACTTCAAACAGCAGTGCAGATTTGAATTGAGTACATACCTAGAAAATAGTGCCTGAAATTTCAGTTTCAGGTAAAGAATGAATGAATGACAGAAAACTGAGATGATCTACTTAAACTCAACTAACAGAAGTAAGAACTTAGGTGACCTATGTTGACATCACTTAACAGTTTGCTCTCAGAATTCTTAACCAGGAAGATCAGATTGTAAACCAGTAAATAACCACTGTTTGCTGTAAAAAATTCTGGTAAATAAAATTTGTAGGCAAATTATGCATTCACTTGGCCAAGTACCTTTCTATTCTTGACAACAGTTTCCTTAGCTAACAAATTGCTCACTTTTCAGGACAAAAATTTGCTCATCACAACCCTTTTCAGGATTTTTCACCCTACTGAGTTCACCAATCTCTATTAGGAAATTTGCCAAGTCCTAATCAGTTTGTGATCTGCCCTGTAACCCTCATGTTCAGACCCCCAAACTCTACAAACCTTTTACCAAATTCTTCCTTTTGAGACATTACTAAGGCAACGTCATGGTAATAATTCTTCTTCATTACAATAAAAGTAGTGAATTCAATTTTGTTTGATAAAATTTAGTTTAGTAGTTGTTATTCAAATGTGACAGTGGAAAACAGGTTAAAATATCCTACGGTGTGGGCGCCTGGGTGGCTCAGTGGGTTAAGCCTCTGCCTTCCGCTCAGGTCATGATCTCAGGGTTCTGGGATCGAGGCCCGCATCGGGCTCTCTGCTCAGTGGAGAGTCTGCTTCTCCCTCTCTCTGCTTGCCTCTCTGCCTACTTGTGATCTCTCTCTCTCGATTTCAAATAAATAAATAAAATCTTAAAAAAAAAATATCTGACAGTGTTTTATCCATTAGAAAGTTTAGCCAAAAAGTAAACTTTAGGGGCTCATTAAGAAAGCAAGAGAGTTTCCCCTGGACAGCAACATGCAAAAGAATGAAATTGGACTCCTTTCTTACACCATGCACAAAAATAAAATCAAAATGGATGAAGGACCCAAATGTGAGACAGTAAACTATCAAAATTCTAGAGAAGAACACAAATAGTAACCTCTTTGACATCAGCCATAGCAACTTCTTACTAGAAGTTGCATCTCCTGAGGCAAGGGAAGCAAAAAAAAAACAAAAAACAAAAACAAAACAAAAAAAAAAAAAAAACTATTTGGATTTCATTGGGATAAAAACCTTTTGCACAGCAAAGGAATCAATGAGAAAAACTAAAAGGCAACCTAAGGAATGAGAGAAGATATTCACAAATGACATATCTGATAAAGGGTTAGTGTCCAAAATCTATAAAGAATTTACCAAACTCAACACCGCCCCGAAAAAAAACACAAAAAACAAAGAACAAATCCAACTTAAAAATGGGCAGAGGGGCGCCTGGGTGGCTCAGTGGGTTAAGCCGCTGCCTTCGGCTCAGGTCATGATCTCAGGGTCCTGGGATTGAGCCCCGCATCGGGCTCTCTGCTCGGCAGGGAGCCTGCTTCCCTCTCTCTCTCTGCCTGCCTCTCTGTCTACTTGTGATCTCTCTCTGTCAAATAAATAAATAAAATCTTTAAAAAAAAAAAAAAGGGCAGAAAACATGACTAGACATTTTTCCAAAGAAGACATACAACTGGCTAACAGATGCATGAAAAGATGTTCAATATCATTCATCATCAGAGAAATACAACTCAAAATTACAATGAGATACCACCTAGCATATATCAGAATGGCAAAAATTAACAACACAGGAAATAACAGATGTTGGCAAGGATGTGGAAAAAGAGGAACCCTTTTGTACTTTTGGTAGGAATGCAAATCTACTACACCTGCTCTGGAAAACAGTATGGGGGTTCTTCAAAAAGTTAAAAATAGAACTACTTTGCAACCCAACCATTGCATTACTAGGTGTTTACTCAAAGTTACAAAAATACTGATACAGAGGGATACATACACCCCAATGTTTATAGCAGCATTATCAACAATAGCAAATTATGGATGAGCCAAAGTGTCCACTGACAGATGAATGGATAAAGAAGATGTGATACAGGGACACCTGGGTGGCTCAGCAGGTTAAGCCTCTGCCTTTGGCTCAGGTCATGATCTTAGGGTCCTGGGATCGAGCCCCACATTTGGCTCTCTGCTCAGCAGGGAGCCTGCTCCCCCCACCCCTGCCTTCCTCTCTGCCAACTTGTGATCTCTGCCTGTCAAATAAATAAGTAAAATCTTAAAAAAAAAAAAAAAAGAAAATTATTTTTAAAAGGAAGATCACAAACACACACACACACACACACTCACACACACAGGAATATTACTCAGTCATCAAAAAGAATGAAATCTTACCTTGTTATTTGCAATGATGTGGATGGAGTTAAAGTATATTATGCTAAGTGAAATAAGTCAGCCAGAGAAAAACAAATACCAAATGATTCCACTTATTTGTGGAATTTAAGAAATTAAACAGATGAATGTAAGGGTGAAAAAAAAGAGGAAAACTGTAAAACAGACTCTTAACTGTAGAGAACAAACTGAAGATGGATGGAGGGGAGGGGGGTGGGGGGATGGGTTAAATGGATGATGGCTATTAAGGAGGGTTCTGGTTGTGATGAATACTGGGTGTTATGTGTAGGTGGTCGATCACTAACCTCTATTCCTGAAACAAGTAATATCACACTATATGTTAACTAATTGGAATTTAAGTAAAAACTTGAAACAAACAAACAAACAAAAAAGTTTTCCAATTTAAATATAATTCCAGTGTAGTATGTTAAGATTGCTATTAGTTACTTATTAGGTAGTTAAATAATTGATCTTTTAGAATCTAGGACTTTTTTCTGTAATTCAGAGCTGATTAAAGGTAATACACATATTCTATCCTCCTATTTATCAGTTAACTGCTGCAACCAACTTAGAAAACTGGGAAACTAGAGATTGCTCCAATTTCCTATATTCATTCTACTATAACCAGTACTAATAATAGATGATATTCGACAAAAATGAATTTTGTAATATTTTCTAATATAAGGCCTTTTTATAAGATGTATATAGATGGATAGACAGAAAGATGAGATAGATGATAGAAAGATAGATGATAGATGATAGATGATAGATTAGATTGATAGATAGATGATAGGTAGATAGAAGATAGCTAGGCAGAAGAAAAGACAGTATAGAGTTTAATAGATGTATAAAACGCACATACATGTATAGATACACAAATATACTGATATAGATGATGGCATTTTTCATTTATATCAATGCTTGACACTACTATCTGTGTTAGGCTGAACAGATATTAGTATGTGTTGAGTATCTAAAATGCCAATAATTCAAAAACGCAGATGCTGAATTAAGTTGTTTTGTGTTATATTTCAGAAATATTGAAATGTTAAATTTTAGGGGCGCCTGGGTGGCTCAGTGGGTTAAGCCACTGCCTTTGGCTCAGGTCATGATCCCAGGTCCTGGGTTCGAGCCCCACATCAGGCTTTCTGCTCAGCAGGGAGCCTGCTTCCTCCTCTCTCTCTGCCTGCCTCTCTGCCTACTTGTGATTTCTCTCTGTCAAATAAATAAATAAAATCTTAAAAAAAAAAAGAAATGTTAAATTTTATTATGCAGGACACACACAAATATATATCCTAGATAATTCAATAAGGAATAGGCAATTCAAGTTCCTTACCTATAATCGCATAGAAGTTAAAAGCTCAATTATAGTCAACTAGAAAGAAGAGTTTATTTTAAATATAATACTTCTAAAAGAAATATCCTCATTTTCTAAGAGAAAATCACAGAATCTACTTTTTGATATGTAACTGATTATAGAGTTAATAAGTTTGCAATGACTTGTTATAGTAAAAAAAAAAAACTGCTTTTTGAAGCTCTCTCCTTTTGTTGAATATGATGTTTACATAAAATAAATTCAAAGTTACAGGTTTTTGTGGTTTTTTTAAAACACAAATCACCCATCACTCATATCAATAACTATTTTAATTGTTAACACAGGAATTACAGGATTTAATACCACAGTGTATGAGGTGAATGTTTATTTACTCTTGTGGAAAGAAATGTGTAAGTTAACCCATATGATATATGTCAGTGTTTCTCAAAGTGTTTCCTTTGAGATAAAAAATCTGCTTTGTGCCCATAAGTTAAAAAAAAAAAAATCACTCGTTGAGATGAATCTTTTGCAGTGAATATGCAGGGGAAAATAGCTTGCCGTAATGATAACGGCAAATGTTCACTTTTAGTTCTTATTCTTGGTGGAATTTATTTCTAATTACTAGCTTACAATATAAAATTTATTTTACATCATTAAAGTAGATAAAATAGGAGACTTAATATATTCAGTGTAAGAAAGGCTATCAGCCTAATGTATAAAATAGGGTAAAATTTGAAGAATATAAAATTAGTTCATTATCAATGTTGAGGAGGAATTTTGGATATTATAGAAAGCATCAGCAATTAAGGCAGAATTCAATGACAGAGAGTTAGAGGACAAAGAACCTAAACCTTGGCATAACATTTTTTATGAAAAGAAACTTTCATTATAATGATCTGGAATGGATTATAAAATATGATGCAGTAGAACACAAGGCATTCATTGGAAAAGAGTCGTAAATTTGCCATCATCTATACATGTTGGCACAACAGAAAGATGGCACAGAGTTGTCCTATATGAGCAGGTACAAGAGTAATACTTTATTTTTACAACAGCCATGAAGTTTATTGGCAAATCCAAATGAAGTGAATTGCAATGTTTTAGCTTCTAATACTTAGACCTTCGTTCATGTAAGGAAATGCTAAATAAATTCTGAAAGCTATGAAAAATAAACAGTGTTTTAAAGAAAATCATCATGTTAATTAAGGAAATTTGATGTGGTATGATATAAATAAACTGTTTATGTCTTAGTTTGTGAACATCAGCTCTCTTTGGGATTAATCCAAGGCAGTAAGAATCTGGTTGCACCAACTAGACTTACTGAATTAAATTATTTTAAAAGAGAATTATACAGTTAAGCTTGGGAAGAGTGGTCATTGACCAAAGCACAACAAACGGTAGGTGAAACTACAAGAATGATGATTAGAACAAGAGGACAGAGATCAAGGCATTTAATTGATATAAGTCAGAGGACCAAAATGTGTCCCATTGCAATAAAACGAATGTGTTGGTTATACTACATTTTTTCTGCAAGCTGTAAGGAAAAATTTGTTTTCTTGCCTTTTCCAGCTTCTACAGGCTGTCCCCATTCCTTAGCTCTTTAATCCTTCCATCCTAAAGCAAACAATGAGTCACATTGTGACACACTCACTCCTAACTCTCTCAACCTTGTAAAGACACTTTTGATTACATTGATTACATTGGGCACTCCCAGATAATCCATCTCAAGATCCTTATTTTAATCATATTTGCAAAGTCTGTTTTGCCATGTAAAGTAAGCATATTCATGGACTTTTTTTTTTCCTTTTTTGGAAGGGAGGTTATTATTCTGCCCACCAGCAGTATAAATGGAAAAGCAGACTTGACAGATCATAGGGTAAACATATCCTTTAGGCTTGATAAATATTTCCAGTTACCCAAGTGGTTTTGCTGATTTACATTAATTTACATGCAACTTATGAGATTCCCAGTTGCTTTACATCTTTACCATTATTAAATGCTTCCGGTATTTTTATTTTTAACCATTTTGGGTTTGTAATAGTATTTTATTTATTTTAATTTACATTTAACTTGAGAGAAATTACTTTGAGCACTTTTCATATGCTTACTGGAAACTTGAAATATTTTGGAATTGTATCTGTTTGAGTATCTTGATTATTTGTATTGGATCTTTCTTATCCATTTCCCAGAGCTATTTATATATTGTCAATATTAGATATTTTTACATATATATATTGTAAATATCTTCTCCCAGTCATTGTAAATGCTGTCTTTTGCTGAAATTAAGTTTTAAATTTCATGAAGTACCATTGCAAAATCTTTTTCTCTCCTTTATAGTTATTGCTTTCTTTGTCCTGTTCGAGAGAAATTTGACAATCATAGTGTGACAATATTTTTATCTTTTAATCAAAATCACTATTTTAACTGTATTAATTTTTCCAATTTGAAAACAATTCCACTGTGTATTTCTGTTATTAATAACATTGACAAATCTACTCACTTGTTTTTTTCTCTGAATACTATATATATTTTTCTTTCTTCTGACTATGCTTTACATAATTTTTAACACTCATACATAATGTCCTAAATATTAAAAATGAAAACATTTTATCTTATTGTTTTAAGAAAAATTGTTTATTTTAATTAATTTTTAAAGTACAGTCATTATAATAATTTATATCCCATGTAAAGTAGATTTTACCAGTTAGAAATAAAATACTGCTATTCTTTTTTAAATAGCAATACAAGCTTCATTGCTGAACTCTAGTGATGTGTTTCATTTAGTATGATGTTGTTCACAGATTACAGAAATACCATTTCAAAATAGCTTCAACAATGCAAAAATACTTTATTTCAAAAATGGCAAATGTAATATAGACAACTCTAGAACTGAATGATTCAATAACTCTTGAGTGTCAATATGGACTCAGATTCTTTATGTCTTCACTGTTATTTTGGTTTTAGCTTATCCTTAGCTAATTGTTGATGTTTCAGGTTTCCTAAACCACTGGAAAGCTATTCAAAGAAAAGCACTATATATGTTTATAGTCTAGAAGTAAATGGTGTGTCAGCAAATTTACTTTCACACATCACTTGCCAGAAATGTGTCACAAATCCCCAATATGGTAGTTGGGTGTATAGCTAGATAAAACTGGAAAATTTTAGACATTCAGTTCTTAATGTAATTTCACATAATAAATACGATATAATAGACTCCAATTTTTACATAAACTATAGCCAGTTCCCTAGTCTTCATTTCTAAATGTATTCTGGGAATTTATTGACCAAATAAGATACAATATTTCATTGAAAGGCACATACTCATGATATTATCTAATATTATTATGTCCAATTATTATAACTGGTTGTCATTCAATTAATTACATCCTTCCAACATTTCTACTTGATTTTTGGTTTTTGATCTCTCTCTCTTTTCCTCCCTCCTTCTTCTTTTCTCTCTCCATTTCAAATTGTTTCTCCTCTCATTTTCTTTCTTGATTATAATAGAGTTGGTTTCTATCTATAATATTTTGTTAATCTATTTAATATCATACCAGCATTTCTTCTACAGAAGGATGTGTTTTAATCATTTTAAAAATCCTGAAAATTGTAAATTAAATTAAGTAAATATGTTCTCAAAATTCACTTGAAATAATTCAGTAAGTAAATAATTGCTAAGAAAATGATACCAATTTTCTTAACAGTTTTATTCACTGTTGATGCTAAAAAATGCAACATTACAAAGAAAAACCTCCTCTTGGGGCACCTGGATGGTGCAGGCTTTAAGCATCTGGGTTTGGCTCAAGTCATGATCCCAGGGTGCTGGGATTGAGCCTTGCATTGGGCTCTCTGCTTGGTAGGAAGCCTGCTTCTCCTTCTCCCACTCCCCCTGCTTGTGTTTTCTCTCTCACTGTGTCTCTCTCAGTCAAATAAATAAGTAAAATCTTTAAAAAGAATAAAAAAAGAAAGAAAAACTACATTTTATAAATCAGAGTGAATGTGGTAAAAATAAAAAGAATAATAACAAAATATCTTTTAGAGATTAACTGAGTCTCTCTCATACATTGCTGGGGAAATGTCAACTACTACAATTGTTATATTCAGCACTGAAAGCAATGCAGCAATAGCTATTAAATTTAACACTATAAATAAATAATAAAAACTAGAAATTTGACTCTTGGGGATCTATGCAATATAAAGAACATCAGCAATATTAGAAATATAGGCATTTGTTTATTGTATTATTGCTTCAATTAAAACACACACATACACACACACCCACACACAATAGCTTAAACTAAAAAACACCTGAATCATTATTAATAGAATCAAGATTGAGAAAAATACATGTTTGATATATGTCTTGTAGTAAATCAATGTTTAATATATTAATTGTATATTAATTGAAAGATGTATTTCTATAAGACAATGTTAAGGAAAAATTATATTATTTTAATTTTTTATTTTTTTAAAGACTTAATTTATTTATTTTTGACAGAGAGAGAGAGAGCACAAGCAGGCAGAGTAGCAAGCAAAAGGAGAGGGAGAAGCAGGCTCCCCACTAAGCAGAGAGCCTGACATGGGGCTTGATCCCTGAGCTCTGGGAACTTGACTTGAGCCGACGGCAGCTGCTTAGCCAACTGAGCCACGCAGGCATCCCAAATGTATTTTAAATAATGGTTTGTTAAAGAATATTTGTATCCACTTTTCATATTATTAGAAAGAAAATTCTGGTTAGGTTCACATGAAGTTATTACTGATAAAATAGGTATTGAGCTTGATGTGTCCTTCTAAAAACATGCATACATTTTGAAAATTAGATATATATGTTAACTGTACAGTGTTAGTGTATGTGTTTGTGATGTGCCTGTATGTTTCAAAAATATTATCTTGCAGTACCCCAAGGGTTGGCCAATATTTTCTATACAGAGTCAGACAGTAGGTATTTTATGCTTTGCTGACTATATATGGTTTCAGTTGTAGTGGTTTTTCCTCCTCCTTCTCCCCCCTCTTCCCTCTATCTCTTCTTCCCTCCTATTGTTCCATTTCCCTTCTCCTCTTTCCCCTTCTCCTTCCTTTTTTTTTTCCATCTTATGAAATATAAAAACCATTTTTAGCTCATGTGATATACAATAACAGACCATGGTTTGATTTTGTCCCAGGGACCATAGTTTGCCAACACAGGCTGTGTACAGATTCTTTAATTTGCTCTTCTTCCTTTAAATATATTGTGTTAACCTCTTCATTAGTTATAAACTTTCATTATTTCTTCTACTTTTGCTAAATATTTTGTGGTATGCAATGGTTACTTTATTTTAAACTAATTATTATCAGTGGACATAGAGTACTCTATTAAACATAGTACTTCATTGAAAAATATTTTATACTTCTCCCTGATGTGTAAAAGAATGAAACTAAATATATCTCATATATTAGCTCTCTTTCTGCCCTCAGATTCTTTTCCTTTTACTCTGACCTCAGCGTTTTAAAGAAAAAAGTTGAAAAGTTGTGGAAGAGAGAAGAGACTCAAACTTTTATGATTCTACTAAATACACTCAAGCAACCATCCTACTCATACCCATGAGTAGGGGAGATGGCCAGTATAACTGATACATTTAAACAGGGTTAACAGTGGGAGAGAAAGCTAATGTGTCCTTGTGGAATTTAAGTCCATAATTGTGATTTCATATCTGAGAAGTCATCCTACTTGCAATTTAGGAAGTAGTATGCCATTGTTCCATATATGTTAATATGTGCGTATATATGTATATATGTAAAATGTAAATATTATAGTATATACTATTAAAATATAGGAAAATATATGGAGACCCAAAACACCTCTGGTTAAGGGAACAGATAATTTTCCTCAGAGACCTTATTCCTATTCCTTATGGCCCAATTCTTCAAGAACCAAGCAATGAGAATGAGATGTGCCTGTGAATACAGGAGTTTACGCCACACAGGGAGAACCATGAAATTACGTAGCTTTATAGGAGCCTCCAACTCCTGTGGGAAGATGTTTGTATTACCCTTCATAACGTAAGTAAATATTGCCAGAGAAGATGTCACTAAATCTTGCCAAAATCCTCTAACTTTTAAGGATCATTGATCATCCTTTACCTTAAAGCCAGTTGTCCTCACCCAGAAAAGGCTTAGGTATGCAGAAACATGAAAATATTTGAATCACTGAATCCAGAAAATGGAGATCTTTGAACCAGTTCCATTTAATATTTTCCTTGCTTCTACATTTGAATGAAAACTAGGAAGTGATGATTACATGCTTGTACTTACCAAGCCATGTGGGGATTAGCCAGAGAGGATTATCTCAACAGTGAAAGAGCTGCAGATAGAAAGCTGCTATTGGTCAAACGTCACTATCATTTGCCACCAGTGGGTAAATGGAGATTTAGCATGAGCACCTCTACTCTCTGATGTTCATTTTGTTTTTTATATAGTTGATGTGCTGTTGGTTATCAAGTCTGAAGTCTCAGTGTCAGAGGCCCTGTGATGTAATTATATTTCTGGAACAGGGGTTCTTGCAAAAAATCTCTTTAAAATTCAGATTTCTGTTTTTCAGTAAAAGTGGGATTATGTGGTAGATTCACAAAGCTGAATCTCTTTGGTATTCAAAGGAAATATTTTGTCTTTTTGGCTACAATATAAAAAGGAAGGCCTAGTATCTCCCAACACCTATTTGGATACTTCAGGTACTGGGGATAATATAGCTCTACAACTGATGATTTTGCCAATTTACTTAGAGATAGATGCCCCTTGGAATTTTGGACTTATGGCCTCCCTAACATGGCTGATAGACGCACTACTTTTTAAAAGTGGCTATTAGCTTGCAGCTGAACTCTTGTTCATACCTGACCTCCAGAGTCCTTTTTACTCTCTGGCCTGAAATTTTCCTTTGTAGTGGGTCAACTCAACTCTAAAACTAACAAGTGAGGAAGGATCCAAACATCTTTGCTCGAAAGGTGAATGACACGTTAAAAAATATAGTCTGTTTGGCCCCAATAACATCTTGGTTTTACATGATAAAAGGGCATCTATTAGCTTATAGGGACAATTTATGTTCCACTGCAGTGCCTGAAAAAAAGTTACTGGGTCAACTGGACCCTCAGTTCCCTAAGGTTATCCTAAATACCTGTGGCTTGCTGCTTGATGCTTTTCCTAAACTGAAATCCCAAAGTCCACTGGTTTTGTTTCAACTGTGGCTGTAGGTTATTGGCTCAGTGAATGTATCTCAGACTCTGGGACTTTTTCCAAAAATCTACCTTTTTTGGACTACTACTGGAAACCTGTAGAATGTCTGATTAAATATATTAAATATATCCTTCTCTGAAGACTAAAACTGAATAAGCAAATCATAGCTGCTGAGGGAATTGTCTGGGCTATTCATTTAGATACTCATGTAAAAGATTAATTCTCTGATGAACCTGCCACAGCCAAGTATTAAAAGAGATGACTATGTTCTGTGGTAGATGTATGCCATATTTATGACCACTGCCCCAAACTGACCTATTCATCTCATGATGGTGAGACCACATTGTAATTGGACATTGCTTCCTCCCACTCCTGGTAGTTTGACTATTCAAGTCCCACCTCCTTGTGGGACTGTTGGTGATGCTTCATTATTGTATGTGTGTATACATACATACACTCATAAATATACAAAATGTGAACAACCAGCAGCAAGGTGCACTGCTTGAACTTCCTTCCATTAAGAGAGTTTCCCTTCATCATTGCCCATGAATATCCCAGAACTGGGCCATAGCTCTATAGCTATCCAACTTTGTGTGGTGCCTATATATTTTGCTGAACTACCTGTAAACCAGGCCAGAATCTTCCCTTCTTTGGGATGCCTGTAGCCTCAGTCACTTAAGCCTCTGCCTTCAGCTCAGGTCATGATCCCATGATTCTGGAATGGAGTCCTGCATGGGGCTTTCTACTCAGTGGGGAACATGATTCTCCCTCTGCCTGCCACTCCCCTGCTTGTGATCTCTCTCTCCCTTTCTCTGACAAATAAATAAATAGAATCTTTTTTTTATTAAATAAATAAATAAACATTGGGGGAAAAAAAAGAATCTCCCCTTCTTTTATTAACTTATCATAAGGAACTCCCTATAAAGCCATAGATGCACCATGAGAGAGAAGCAGGAATGGGGACCATGGGCATTTGGGCCATTACTTCACATAACTTACATGTACTTTTATGTCCTGCTCAGGCCTAATCTCACATACATAACTTCCATTTAATCATGTAGTACTACTGTACACAACCAAATTTATGTCTTAGTGGGTCAAATAATACCCAGTTCATAATGGGCAGCTTGTATCTCATGATAACTTGGCAAGTCATGGTTAGCATTTAGTTTCTACTAAGGCCCAAGAGCCGGCCAAAAGCTGTTTATAAAATGAGATTAATTATTTGCAGAGGATGGCGAGCTTTGCTCCAAAATTCCGAAGGCCTGTATTGTGATTCACTTATAGGGATCTGCCAAAGGATGCATGCAGCATCCTTATTGCTACTGCAACTTTAAGCACCATTAGAACTACTGGATCGTATTATCCAAGTGATTAGAATGGTTTGCACAACAGCCTGGGCTTATTTCAGAGCCTCCTCTCATTCCATGTTACACTTAAAACAAGTAGCTTCTGGGATCCCTCAGTAAATAGACCGGAGTAATTCACCCAACTGAGGAATATGTTGCCTCTGAGAAATGTAAAGCAGCCCACTAGGCATTGTGTCCCTATTGACTAGAGGAGGAATCAGATGCAACACCTTATCTTTCATCTTAGAGTTTCACAAAGCTCTCAATGAGTTCCAATCTAATCTAAATTCTCTCAAAGCTAGGGTAACTGAGACAGAAGATAGAATTAGTGATCTGGAGGACAAACAGATAGAGAGAAAGGATCAGGAGGAAGCCTGGAACAAACAGCTTAGAAGCCACAAAAACAGAATCAGGGAAATAAATGATGCCATGAAACATTCCAATGTCAGAATTATTGGAATCCCTGAAGGGGAGGAGAAAGAAAGAAGTCTAGAAGATATAGTGGAACAAGTTCTTCATGAAAATTTTCCCAATCTTGTGAGTGGAACCAGCATTCATGTACTAGAAGCCGAACAGTCTCCACCCAAGATTATAGATTCAAGAAAAACATCAAGGCACCTGATAGTCAAATTGAGGAATCATAATTGTAGATATAATCTCTTGAAAGCTGCTAGGACAAAGAGGCTCCTTACTTACAGAGGAAAAGCCCATCAGAATAGCGTCAGACCTGTCCACAGAGACCTGGCAAGCCAGAAGGGCTGGCAAGATATATTCAGGGCACTAAATGAGAAGAACATGCAGCCAAGAATACTTTATCCAGCAAGACTGACATTCAAAATGGATGGAGAGATAAAGAGTTCCCAAGACTGGCAAGGCTTAAAAGACTACGCAACCACCAAGCCAACACTGCAGGAAACATTAAGGGGGGTTCTATAAAAGAGGAAAAATCCTAAGAATAGCATTGAATAGAAATATAGAGACAATCTACAGAAAGAAAGACTTTGAAAGTAACAGGATGTCAATAAAAATGTATCTATCAATAATCATTCTCAATGTGAATGGCCTAAATGAGCCCATAAAATGGCACAGGGTTGCAGATTGGATAAAATGACAGGACCCATCCATATGTTGTCTACAAGAGACCCATTTTGAACCTAAAGATACACCCAGACTGAAAGTGAAGGGATGGAGAACTATCTTTCATGCCAGTGGGCCTCAAAAGAAGGCCGGGGTAGCGATTCTCATATCAGATAAAGTAGATTTTAACTTAGGCTGTAGTCAGAGATACAGAAGGACACTACATAATTCTTAAAGGGACTATCCACCAAGATGATCTAACAATTGTAAATATCTATGCCCCCAATATGGTAGCAGCCAATTACATAAGAAAACTGTTAATCAAGATAAAGAGTCATATTGAGGGGCACCTGGGTGGCTCAGTGGGTCAAAGCCTCTGCCTTCGGCTCAGGTCATGATCTCAGGGTCCTGGGATCGAGCCCCGCATCAGGCTCTCTGCTCAGCAGCGAGCCTGCTTCCACCTTTCTCTTTATCTGCCTGCCTCTCTGCCTACTCGTGATCTCTGCCTGTCAAATAAATAAATAAAATCTTTAAAAAAAAAAAGAGTCCTATTGATATGAATACATTAATAGAGGGATATCTTAACACACCTCTCTCAGAAATAGACAGATCATCGAAGCAGAAAATCAATAAAGAAACAAGAGCATTGAATGACACATTGGACCAGATGGACCTCATAGATATATACAGAACATTCCACCCTAAAACAACAGAATACTCATTCTTCTCAAGTGCACATGGAACCTTCTCCAGAATAGACCACATACTGGGTCACAAATCAGGACTCAACTGATACCAAAAGACTGAGATTATTCCCTGCATATTCTTAGATCACAATGCTTTGAAACTGGAGCTCAATCACAAGGAAAAGTTCAGAAGGAACTCAAACACCTGGAAGCTAAAGACCACCTTGCTTAAGAATGCTTGGATCAACCAGGAGATCAAAGAAGAACTGAAACAATTCATGGAAACCAATGAGAATGAAGACACTTCAGTCCAAAACCTATGGGATACAGCAAAGGCGGTCCTAAGGGGGAAATACATAGCCATCCAAGCCTCCCTCAAAAAAATTGAAAAATCCAGAACACACCAGCTGTCTCTGCAACTTAAAGAACAGGAGAATCAACAACAAATCAAACCAACTCCACACATAAGAAGGGAAATAATCAAGATTAGAGCTGATATCAATGAGGTAGAAACCAGAGATACAGTAGAACGTATCAATGAAACTAGAAATTGGTTTTTTGAAAGAATCAGTAAGATCAATAAACCATTGGCCACAATAATCCAAAAGAAAAGAGAGAAAGCCAAATTAATTAAATTATGAATGAAAAGGGAGAGATCACCACTAACACCAAGGAAGTAGAAACAATCATCAGAAGTTATTATCAACAGTTATATGCCAATAAGCTAAGCAATGTAGATGAAATGGATGCATTCCTGGAAACCTATAAACTCCCCAAAATGAACCAGGAAGAAATTGACAACCTGAATAGACCAATATCTAGTAATGAGATTGAAGCAGTGATCAAAACCTTCCAAAAAACAAGAGCCCAGGACCTGATGGATTCCCTGGGGAATTCTACCAAACTTCAAAGAAGAAATAACACCTATTCTCCTGAAGCTGTTTCAAAAAATTGAAGCAGAAGGAAAACTTCCAGACTCTTTCTATGAAGCCAGCATTTCCCTGATCCCCAAAGCAGGCAAAGACCCTACCAAAAAGGAGAATTTCAGACCAATATCACTGATGAATATGGATGCTAAGATTCTCAACATGATCCCAACAAACAGGATCCAACAGCACATTAAAAAGATTATCCACCATGACCATGTGGGATTCATTCCTGGGCTACAAGGATGGTTCAACATTCGCAAATCAATCAATGTGATAGAACAAATCAATAAGAGGACAGAAAAGAACCACATGGTCCTCTCAATTGATGCAGAAAAAGCATTTGACAAAATCTAGCATCTGTTCCTGATTAAAACATTTCAAATTATAGGGATAGAGGGAACATTACTGAAGTTCATAAAATCTATCTATGAACGAACCAAGCAAATATCATCCTCAATGGGAAAAAGCTTGCAGCCTTCCCCTTAAGATCAGGAACACGAGAAGGATGCCCACTCTCACCACTCTTGTTCAACATATTATTAGAACTCCTAGCAACAGCAATCAGACAACAAAGAGAAATAAAAGATATCCAAATTGGCAATGAAGAAGTCAAACTCTCTCTCTTCACTGATGACATGATTCTTTATCTGGAAAACCCAAAAGACTCTGCCCCCAAACTACTAGAGCTCATACAGCAATTCAGTAACGTGGCAGGATATAAAGTCAATGTACAGAAATCAGTGGCTTTCTTATACACTAACAGTGAAAATACAGAAAGGGAAATTAGAGAATCGATTCCATTTACTATAGCACCAAGAACCATAAGATACCTGGGAATAAACCTAACCAAAGAGGTAAAGGATCTGTACTCGAGGAACTACAGAACACTCATGAAAGAAATTGAAGAAGACACAAAAAGATGGAAGACCATTCCATGCTCTTGGATCGGAAGAATAAACATTGTTAAACTGTCTATACTGCCTAGAGCAATCTATACTTTTAATGCCATTCCAATCAAAATTCCACCGGTATTTTTCAAAGAGCTGGAGCAAATAATCCAGAAATTTGTATGGAATCAGAAGAGACCCTGAATCGCTAAGGAAATGTTGAAAAACAAAAATAAAACTGGGGGCATCACGTTACCTGATTTCAAGCTTTACTACAAAGCTGTAATCACCAAGACAGCATGGTACTGGTATCAAACAGACACATAGACCAGTGGAACAGAGTAGAGAGCCCAGATATGGACCCTCAACTCTATGGGCAAATAATCTTTGACAAAACAGGAAAAAATATACAGTGGAAAAAAGACAGTCTCTTCAATAAATGGTGCTGGGAAAACTGGACAGCTATATGTAGAAGAATGAAACTCGACCATTCTCTTACACCATACACAAAGATAAACTCAAAATGGATAAAAGTCCTCAACGTGAGACAGGAATCCATCAGAATCCTAGAGGAGAACATAGGCAGTAATCTCTTCGATATCAGCCACAGCAACTTCTTTCAAGATATGTCTCCAAAGGCAAAGGAAACAAAAGTGAAGATGAACTTTTGGGACTTCATCAAAATCAAAAGCTTCTGCACAGCAAAGGAAACAGTCAACAAAACAAAGAGGCAACCATGGAATGGGAGAAGGTATTTGCAAATGACAGTACAGACAAAGCTTGATATCTAGGATCTATAAAGAACTCCTCAAACTCAACACACACAAAACAGATAATCATATCAAAAAATAGGCAGAAGATATGAACAGATACTTCTCCAATGAAGACATACAAATGGCTATCAGACACATGAAAACATGTTCATCATCACTAGCCATCAGGGAGATTCAAATTAAAACCACATTGAGATATCACCTTACACCAGTCAGAATGGCCAAAATTAGCAAGACAGGAAACAACATGTGTTGGAGGGGATGTGGAGAAAGGGGAACCCTCTTACACTGTTGGTGGGAATGCAAGTTGGTGCAACCTCTTTGGAGAACAGTGTGGAGATTCCTCAAGAAATTAAAAATAGAGCTTCCCTATGATCCTGCAATTGCACTACTGGGTATTTACCCCAAAGATACAGATGTAGTGAAAAGAAGGGCCATCAGTACCCCAATGTTTATAGCAGCAATGGCCATGGTCTCCAAACTGTGGAAAGAACCAAGATGCCCTTCAATGGACGAATGGATAAGGAAGATGTGGTCCATATACACTATGGAGTATTATGCCTCCATAGAAAGGATGAATACCCAACTTTTGTAGCAACATGGACAGGACTGGAAGAGATTATGCTGAGTGAAATAAGTCAAGCAGAGAAAGTCAATTATCATATGGTTTCACTTATTTGTGGAGCATAACAAATAGCATGGAGGACAAGGGGAGTTAGAGAGAAGGGAGTTGAGGGAAATTGGAAGGGGAGGTGAACCATGAGAGACTATGGACTCTGAAAAACAATCTGAGGGTTTTGAAGGGTGGGGGGTGGGAGGTTGGGGGAACCAAGTGGTGGGTATTGGAGAGGGCACAGATTGCATGGAGCACTGGCTGTGGTGCAAGATCAATGAATACTGTTACACTGAAAATTTTAAAAAATATGAGTTTTTTTTTATTCAACTTATGTATTTTTTGTGAATTCCCATTATAACTTCAATTAATACCTTTATCTGGGCCAGATTCAATATATATTATAATGTCATAAGTCTCAAACATATAATTCAAATGCTACACATGTCTGTTGCAAAAAAATAAAACAATCGACCCTAGTTTCCAAATAACAAATAAAATAAAAACCAAAAATATTCTGGGTTTTTCAGACATTCTATTTACACATTTTCATAAATTTTGTTCAATATGTACATAGACACAATTCTTCTAATGTTAGTGTTGAATTTACTAACATTTAGATCTTCCATTCTACTTTTCAGAAATACAGATACTTCCTTTGATATAAGAATCTCTAGTCCTGTTTATTAAATTACATTTAGTAAGGCTGACTAATTATAATAACTCCAATTCTATAGATTAAATTCATGATTGCCTTAAAAGAAATAGTTCATTTTTTTTTAAGATTTTATTTATTTGAGAGGGAGAGAGAAAGAGAGAATAAGAGCTGGGGAGGGAGAAGCAGACTTCTGTTAACCAGGGAGCCCAGTTAGGGGGCTAGATTCGAGGACACTGGGATCATGACCTACGATGAATGTAGATGCTTAATCAACTAAGTCACCCAGATGCCTCAGAAATAGTTCATTCTTTTGTGTTTTCCTATAATAACATTTTCTGGTTTCAAAAAATTAAAATGCCTATTTTTTTAATCTGTCATTTGTCAGAGAAACTATAAGAGATTTTCACATCAAATTATCTTGATCATATTGAATAGTGTATTTCAAAGAATGTAGTGCCATCTATTGGGTAAAATTATTTCCAAGTTGTGCTCATGTTTTTCATTGTGTTTTGTTTTGTTTCATTTTAAATATATTTTGATAAAACCTGACCGTACAAAAAAAGGGGGTGGGGGCTCATCATTCACTTACATCTTCCTTAAGGATTTCCTTATATACATCAAAATCATGTTTGCTGCTTGGTGTTTTCATGGTGTTACCAAGTTAACTACCACCAAAACTAAGAGTAGATAAATGAGATGAGGCTTCATATCTAATATCTAAGAAATCAGAAATAAAAATTTGGTGAATCTCTCTTATGAAGAATAATTTTAGGATTAAATATACTTATGACATTGGATTCATGTCTACAGAGATATAATCTTCAAAATGAGAATATTATTATCAGGATTAGCAAAAAAAAAAAACCCACATATGATTTCATAGAGTAGGTCATACAGTAATTCTGCATGTAAATATAAATTTTGGTATAGAAAAGGAGGCACAAGGAAGGAAAGGGGTCTAGGGTACTGGAAATATTTCAAAGAGATAGAAAAATATATATTCTTAAATTTGGATTCAGATCATGCCAATGGTTTATATGAGAGTGTTAGCTATCTTGCTATGCCCTCACTATAAGAATTGAAAATAAATTATTTCATTTTGTGATTGTAACATCTTCTAGGCAGGATAATAGTTCTGGCAGTTTAGCAAAACAAAGGCTGACTCTTGCTTTGCTTTACCTAAGCTGCTTCATTCCTTGTCATTCTACATTGAGGTTCTTATTTTATTGAAAGCTTGAAATGAGTAATGTGTCCCAAAAGGCAAGTTATGAAGAATTCACATACTCTAATAAAGTTTCTTCTTCTGTAATAATACTGTTATATAGAATTTAATTAAATAATGGAAAAAGACTTGAAGTCATTTAGAGAATATAATTGACGTGCATTACAGAGCCACTCTTCCAGTCTGAATTCTTTATTTTGTGAAGTTGAGAGTACTGCTATATTCAGGTCCAATTGTCCAGAGTTGTAGGGATAGTTAAGCATGGAGTGAAGAATATGTCCTAAATGAGAGCTAAAATATCTTGTTTTCAGAGCATGAATATAGTTTGTGTCAAATGTTTAAGATGCAGATCTAAAAAGCAAGAAAGAAGAAATTCTGCCTAAATTTTTTTACCATACCATCAAAGGGCAAAATAGAATTGTTTGTATTTTCCCAAGTATGAACTTCATCAACTTTTCTTTAATGGTGTACCCCTTATAATTTGAATTTGGGCTAAGTATGTTTGCTATCTATACTGAATTGGAGTAACATTGGGGACTGACTATTTAAACTGCTGAAGAGAAGTTCAAAGGATAGTTTCATTTTATCTAAAATTAGTAATAATTGTATATCACATGTGTTTCATTAATTCCTAAATACTGGAACATACTTAGAACATTTAAACATAGGATGCCTGCATGGCTCAGTCAGTTAAGTGTCTTCCTTTGGTTAGGGTCACGAACTCAGGGTCTTGGGAGGGATCAAGTCCCACATGGTGCTCCTTGCTCAGCAGGGTGCCTGCTTCTCCTTCCACCTCCTGTTCCCCCTGCTTTGTGTGCTCTCTCTCTCTCTTTTTTCTCAAATAAATAAATAAAATCTTTTTTAAAAAGAACATATAAACATACACACACAATTTTATTCTCATAATAGCTATCTTCTTTGGGCAAGGCACATTTATTATTATGCCATTTAATAGATAAGGAAAGCACAACATAAAATTTAGACAACTCTTTCAAATTTCCTTGTGTAGTAAGTAGTAGAGCTTGTACAGGAATTTTGGCTGGCAAACTTCACTTCCTGGGTTCTACATCTGTGTCAGTATGCCTTCAAGATTTCTGTTTTTACCATCTCTGTGATTCTTTAGACATGCACATTCTCATTAAAGAATTAAGTAGTATGTATTTGCTCCTATGCTTGGCTAACGTTGAGGAAAATTATATTATGGTGGTTCTCGATGTTTTACATATTTTCTAGGACTTAATCTTTATTTAATGCTGCAAATAAACAAAGAAATCAAAAGTACCAAAAAAATGATCCTGAGAAAATAAATGATCAATAGAGAAATATTTTAATAACTTCTTCAATAATTGGATAACTTTATTCTATTATCACTAAATTTTTTCAAGTCACTCTTTAACTTTATTTTTAGTAAAAGTAAAACAACATATGAATATATCATAGTAACTAACCAAAGATATGTGATTTCAGAATACTGATCTGAAGAAGTTTATATGACGATTATGGAAATACCTTTATGTGTATAATTTGAAAATGCTAAATTTATGGCACAGTGAAGAAAACTACTTCTGTTTACTTATTTAAAAGTCAAGTATCGATTTTAAAAAGTTTCAGATTATTTCCAAATACAAACTACTTTTATATTACAAAGATTTAGGGCAATGTGGAATCTATTAAATTATGAAATAGAAAAAAAAATTGGAAAGAGAGTTGTAAATGATTTTTTCTCTATTTTTATTTATATGGAATATATGTATAGAGATGTGAATATATATGTATACATATATATGTATATATATATTCACACAAATAAGTATGAATATATAAATATATATATAAATATATTTATATATATAAATATATAAAATATATAAATATTCACACTTATTTGTGTGTTTGTTATAAGTTTTTCAGATGATAAAGAGATGCCAAAAATGTTTTTTCTTAAATAATACTTACCATAATAATGACCTTCCTTGTTGGTATATATTCACAAGTGGCTCAGGTAAAATTAAAAAACATACCTGCTCTGTATATTGCTCTTGGTAATATAGACCTTTTAACAATATTTTTTCTATCAATCCATTGACACAAAATGTTTTTCTGTTTCTTTGTGTCATTTTCAATTTATTTCATCACTGTTTTATAGTTTTCAGAGTACAAGTCTTTCCACCTCTTTGGTTAGATTTATTCCTAGGTATCTTACTATTTTTGGTCTAACTGTAAATGTGATTGACTCCTTGATTTTTCTTTCTGCTGCTTTATTATTGGCATATAGAAATGCAACAGACTACCCTATATTGATTTGTATCCTTTGGCGTTACTAGATTCATTTTGCAATGCTAACAGTTCTTTTGATGGAGTCTTTGGGTTTTCCATATAGAGTGTCATTTCATCCATAAATAGTGGAAGTTGGACTTCTTGATCAATTTGGATCTTTTATTTCTTTTTGTTGTCTGATTGCTAAGGCTAAGACTTCTAATACTATAATGAATAAAAAGTAGTGAAAGTGACTATCACTATCTTCTTCCTGACGGTAAAGGTAAAGCTCTAGATTTTTCCCCAATCAGGATGATATTAGCTCTGAGTTTTTCATATACTGCCTTGTGTTGAGGTAAGTTCCCTGTAAATCTACTTTGTTGAACATTTTTACTATGAATGGATGATGTTCTTTGTCAGTTTTTTTTTTCTGCATCTATTGAAAAGATCATATTCCTTATCTTTTTCTTTTATTAATGTGATGTATCATAGTGATTATCTTATGAATATTGAACCACCCTTGCAATCCAGAATAACTCCCGTTTGATCAAGGTGAATGATTTTTTTAATATATGGTTGGTTTACATTTGCTGGTATTTTGTTGAGAATTTTTATATCCATGTTCATTGGGGATATTAGCCCATAGTTCTCTTTTTTAATAGTGTCTTTATCTGGTTTTGATATCAAGATATTGCTGGCCCCAATGAATGAATTTGGAAGTTTTCCTCCCTTTTCTATTTTTTGGAATAGTTTGAAGAAATAGGTATTAACTCTTCTTTAAATGTTTGGGGGCGCCTGGGTGGCTCAGTGGGTTAAGCCGCTGCCTTCGGCTCAGGTCATGATCCCAGGTCCTGGGTTCGAGCCCCACATCGGGCTTTCTGCTCAGCAGGGAGCCTGCTTCCTCCTCTCTCTCTGCCTGCCTCTCTGCTTACTTGTGATTTCTCTCTGTCAAATAAATAAATAAAATCTTTAAAAAAAAAAAATGTTTGGTAGAATTCCCCTGGGAACCCATCTGGTCCTGGACTGGTTTTGTTGGGCATTTTTTCTGATTTCTGGTTCAATTTATTTGCTGGTTATCAATCTGTTCAACTCTTTTACTTCTTCCTGATTCATTTTTGGTAATTTATATATTTCTAGGAATTTACCCATTTCTTCATAGTTCATAACATTCTTGTAAAATTGTACTTTTGTGGTGTTGATTGCTATTTTCCTCTCTCATTTGTGATTTACTTTATATCTTTTCTCTTTTCTTTTTCATTGTCTGGCTAGGGGATTATCAATATCCTGGTTTCACTGGTCTTTTCTATTATTATAATTATTATTTCATTTTTTGTATCATTTATTTCTGCTCTAATCTTTATAATTTTCTTCCTTCTGTTGGCTTTAGGCATCACTTGTTGTTCTTTTTGTAGCTCCTTTTGGTGTAAAGTTAGGTTGTTTATTTGATATTTTTCTTGCTTCTTGAAGTAGCCCTGTATTGCTATATACTTCTTTCTTATGACCACTTTGCTGCATCTCAAATGTACTGTCTTGTTTTCATTTTCATTCCTTTCCAATATGTATTTTTGTTTCTTTGATTTCCTGATGGATATATTCATTGTTTAGTAGCATGTTGTTTAAAACTCATGTATTTGTGGTCTTTATTTTTTCTTGTGATTGACTTCTAGTTTCATAGTGTTGTGGTCAGAAAAGGTGCATGAAATTATTTTTTTTTTTTTTTTGAGGCCTGTTTTGTGACCTAATATGTGACCTATTTTGGAATGAGTTCCATGTGCCTTGAAAAAAATGTGCATTATGCTGCTTAGGTTGGGATGTTCTGAGTATATATGTTAAGTCCATCTGGTCCAGTGTGTCATTCAAAGCCATTGTTTCATTGGTGATTTTCTGCCTACATTGATATATGTAGGGTGTTAAAGTCCTCTAGTATTATTGTACTATTATCAATGAGTTCCTTTGTGTTTGTTTTTGTTTCATATATGTGGGTGCCCCCATGTTGGGTGTATATATATTTACAGTTGTTTTATCTTTGCGTTGGATTGTCTCCTTTATTATTACACAGAGGCCTTCTTTGTCTCTTGTTACAGGCTTTGATTTAAAGTCCAGTTTGCCTGATATAACTATTGCTACTTTGAATTTCTTTGGACATCCATTTGTATCATAAATGTTCCTCCATCCCCTCACTTTCAATCTACAAGTGATTTATGGTCTAAAATGAGTGTCCGAGCACCTCGGTGGCTCAGTTGGTTAAGTTTCAGAGGTAGAGTTCTGCTCAAGTCATGATCCCAGAGTCCTGGTATTAAGCACACTTTGGGCTCCTTCCTCAGCAAGGAGTCTGCTTCTTCCTCTCCCTCTTTCCCTTTCCCCTGGTTGTGCTTTCTCCCTCTCACATTCTGTCTCTGTCTCAAATAAATAAAATCCTTAAAAATAAAATAAAATAAGCCACTTGTGAAAGACAATTATCATATGATTTTGTTCATAGGTGGAATTTAAGAAACAAAACAGTGGAGCATAGAAGAAAGGAGGAAGAAGTAAAACAAGACAAAATCAGAGAGGAAGACAAACCACAAAGGATTTTTAATCACTGGAAACAAATTGAGGGTTGTTGGAGGGGAGGGAGGTGGGAGGATGGGATAGCTGGGTGATGGACTTAAGGAAGATGTGTGATGTAATGAACACTGGGTGTTACATAAGACCGATGAATCACTGAACTCTACCTTTGAAACTAATAATATACTATATGTTAATTAATTGAATTTAAATAAAGAAAAAGAGAAAAAAAGAAAATAAGTCTCTTGTAGAGCATATAGATAGATTTCTTTTTATCCATTCTGACACCCTATGTCTTTTTTATGTGTGTGTGTGTGTGTGTGTGTGTGTGTATTTTTTTTTTTTTAGAGGGAGGAGGAAGATGTGGAGGGATAGAGAGAATCTCAAGCAGACTCCATGTTGAGTGCAGAGCTAGACTAGGGGCTTGAACTCATCTTGAACTGAGATGATGACCTGAGCTGAAATCAAGAGTTAGTTGTTTAACAGACTGAGCCACCCAGGTGTCCTTGGCACCCTGTATCTTTCAAGTCAAGTGTTTAGTGCATTTACATTCAAAGCAATTATTGATACATACATATTTATTACTATTTTATTACTTGTTTTGTGGTTGATTCTGGGGATTTTTTTCTGATGCTTTCTTGTCTTTCTCTCTCATGTTTTGTTGATTTTCTCTAGTAATATATTTGGCTTTCTTTCTCTTTATTCTTTGCATGTTTATTAGTGGTTTTGATATATGGTTACCATTAAGTTTGTATATAACCTCTTCTGCAAATAGCAGTCTATATTAAGTTGATGGTCATTCAAGCTTGAGCCCATTCTTTTCTCCTCTCCTCCCCACATTTTAAGCATATGATATATACCTAAAATACCTTTTTTATGTGTGAGTTCCTTGACTGATTTTTACAGAAATATTCATTTTTACTTCTTCTGTATTTCTTGCTTTTTACTTAAAATTTTGGTTTCTCCTTTGCACTTAAAAAGTCTCCTTTCTTTCAGATTAGTTTTCTTTCAGATTGATTTGGTAATAATGAATTTTTTTTTTTTTTTTTTTGGTCTGGGAAACTTTCTCTTTCTACTCTGAAGGATAGCCTTGTTGGATAGTGTGTTCTTGGCTTCAGATCTTTCTCATTTAGCATGTTGAATATATCATGCCTCTCTCTTCTAGCTTGCCAAGCTTCTATTGAGATATCTCTAGCTAGCCTTATGGGTCTTCCCTTGTAAGTTAGGGACTTCTTTTGTCTTGCTCCTTTTAGGATGTTTTCTTTATTCTATATTTTGCATATTTAATTACAACATGTCCTGGTGTTGGTCTGCTGTGGTTGATTTTGATGAGAGTTCTCTGTGCCTCCTAAATTTAGATGTCTATTTCTTTCCTTGGATTAGGATATTTTTCAGCTGTTATTTCCTCAAATAAATTTTCTGCCCCCTTTCTCTTTCTCTTCTCCTGGGACTCCTGTGATATGAATCTTATTACATTTGTTGGGGTTAGTGAGTTCCTGAAGTCTGTTCTATGATCCATAATTCTTTCTTTCTTTTGTTCAGCTTCATTATTTTCCATTTTATCTTCCATTTTTAGATTTTTTAAAAAATATATTTTATTTATTTATTTGAATTATAGAGTGAAAGGGAGAGCATGAGTGGAGGCCAGAGAGAGAGGGAGAAGGAGGTTCCCTGCTGAATGGAAAACCTGATGCAGGGAACCTGGAACCGTGACCTGAGCCAAAGGCAAATGTTTAACCAACTCAGTCACCCAGGCACCCCTCAATTTTACCTTCTATATCACTTGTTCATTGCTGTGATTCTTTCATCCTTGTGTTCATTACCTCTAGTCTATTTTGAATCCCCATTATTGTATTGCTCATTTCTGATTGGTTTTTAATTCTTTTATCTCTGTGGTATAGGTCACTGATTTCTTCCATTCTTTTCTCAAGCTAGAGGATATCCTTATGATTATTGCTTTAAATTCTCCACTAGGCATGTTACTTATATCTGTTTCACTTAGATCTTTGGCTGTGGCCTTATTTTGGTCTTTCATTTACAATAAATTTCTGTGTCTTCTGTCTCAGTCTCTGCTTTCTTCTCTGTGTTTGAAAAGCCAGTTATGTCTCCTGCTCCTGAAAGTAATGGCCTTATAAAGAGGAGGTCGTATAGTGCCTAGGGCCTGGTGCTTCAGGGGGTATCTCCAGTGTGTGCTGCATGGCACTCTGTTAGTATCTTTTGCCTGCTCAATCCTTCAGGCAGTTGTCTGAAGAGGTTTCTCTTGCCTGCTGCAGGCAGTGTTTGGTCTCTGGGCTGAATGTAATAAGTTTTAACTAGGTGTACTCTGGTCTGCTTGTGAAATGATCTGTCACTACCTCCACCAGAACGGAGGTGCTGTAAAACTCTCTGATCAGGAAATGCGGTGTAGGCAGGGGTTTGTGCTGGTCTTCTGGGGAAGGGTCCATCGTGTTGGGACTGAGGCAAACTTCACTGAGAAGGAAAGTTCCACCACAGCATAGAGAGGGGAGTTAGTTATGCAAGTTAGGCAGCCAGTGTTGGCACTGAGCTGCTTCCCACAGGCGGCTCTGTGCTTATGTTGAGAGGAGAAGGAAATGGCATGGCCAGCTTCTTTGTTTCTGGAGACCTTTCTCCATGAATGCTGCCTCTCAAGGATGTGCCCCAAGAAGAGCAAATAATCCCCCCTCTGTGTTCCCCAAACAGTCTTCAGATTGCTATTTCCACACCATCTGCCCATGGGTTGTCTGTCTGTCCTCTTTCCAGGAGCAAGGAAGCCTCTCTGGGCTCTATCCCAACCATGTCTGCTGACATTTAAAACCCTAGGCTTTAAACCTCACTTGTTGTAAGAACTCACAAAATTCAGCTCCTCTCATTTTCCAAACCACAGCTTTGGGGAAATGTTAGCCTGTGCTTTCCCCTGTGTTCTTGTCTCTCTTGCCTTTCTCTGTGATCATGGATCCCTTCCCATATAGCAGCTGTGATCCCTTTCTCCCCTAAACAATGTCTCTGTACTTCCTACCTTCTTTGATGTTGTCTCTTATCTCCTTTACTTGTGGAATTTATTCTATCAGTCTTTTTTTTTTTAAGATTTTATTTATTTATTTGACAGAGAGAGATCACAAGCAGACAGAGAGGCAGGCAGAGAGAGAGAGAGGGAAGCAGGCTCCCTGCTGAGCAGAGAGCCCAATGCAGGACTTGATCCCAGGACCCTGAGACCATGACCTGAGCCGAAGGCAGCGGCTTAACCCACTGAGCCACCCAGGCGCCCATTCTATCAGTCTTCAGATCAATTTCTGGGGTATTTAGTATGATTTAATAGTTATCTAGATATATTTGTGAGGCAAGTCCGCCACCATTTTCCTGCTCCTCAAAGATCTTTTGTACAACTGTCTTTGAATCAACATCTCCCAGAACTCTCCCTGAAATCATCTCCTGAATGTCTTCTTATTAATACCCAATAAAATTTGTTGCTCATTGATCATACAGTGTGTTCCAACATATTGTTACCAATTCTTCTGGAATTGTCTCTGATCTCATTAATCAGCCCATGGACTCTCACCTTTCCTTTCTTTAAATGCCAGTTCTTTTAACATTCTTTCCATCCATTCTATGAATGGTCATGCAAGTTGTGTCCTAATCAAAGTCACTGACCAAGATGATGTAATTAGGGATGAAAATCCAATCAGCACTACTACTTAAGCTATGGAGCCTATGAAGCTGTGCTGTGCTGGAAGAAGGCATGTCTTTTTATAATAGGCCTTCCTAGATGGGGCCTTCCTTTTTTAAATTCATCCTTCACAAGATGTAGTAAAAGGTGTCCATTCTTTTGATATTGTGCTGGTGACAACTTTCAACCATGCCAACCTCCTTTTTCTCTCATCCTGATCTGGGTAAACTGATAAGAAATCTTGTATGCTCCTCCTTTGATGAGGAGGTCAAACCACACAGCACTTTGCCCACAGGCAACCTTCATTCTTGCCTCATGTTCTAATCACTATTAAAAACACCTCCAAAGTCAGCATCATGGCCTGACTCTCTCAACCCATTTTCAGTCCTGCTTGGATACCACCATATTTGCCATTATATGATTTAAAATGAATATATTCATTCCTTCTTGGTGCATATGTATTGTCATCAGTCTTAATATTTAAACCAGATTTGGGGTAAGTGTCTATTCTGTTTCTGTAGAATGGTCACAACAGAGGGGAAGCTTTTTTTCTCAATTCCCACAAAGGCCCAGTATATGCTGCAAATGCATAATGTGGTTATACTAGCAACAATGGCTACAAAAAGGGAAGGTAAAATGTTACAGAAATAAACAATGAGAACAAAGTAGCATAAGATAAAAGCAAGTGTGACTTGGAAACAAGATACCTGTGACTAGGAAAAAGCAGAATCTACCAATCCTTGAATTATAGGAGGACCCAAGTGACCCAAGTGACAGTTAAGGCAATTGTTCTATTGTCAGGAAAGGATTTCCTCTGTCATGTTTCTCTAGGGAAATGAAGATATTGGACATAGCCTGGCGGAGCTGAGGCCACTGATTTTGTTGCCACTATGAAGATTCTGATGCTTTTCCAAACTCCTTTCCAGAGTTTGGCCAGGTATATACTATTACATTATTATAGAACTTTTATTATGTTTTAGGCATTAGGCCTTAATGCATTTATTCTCTAATTTTCAGTCTGTGGCTTGAAGCTATGTAATAAGAATTTTTATTTTGTCTTTTATTAGGTATTTTGTTCTTATTGTATTTCTATCTATTAAAGAATAAATCTTGTTAAAAGACTGACATATTAGCCTCTGGGTTTTCATTGTTGAAGCAAATTTATTTTCTGGTTCATTTAATGATAATCAAATTATAGACACAGATAAAAAGTGAAAGGCAAGTTATTCAATCTAGCAAGACCAAGACTGCCACAGTCCAGACCTGAGGCTACAAATTACTTCTGTTGAAGTGATTTAAAAAGCTATCCCTTCCTTTTACAGTTGAAATTGTGTTGGTACAAATGAAGTTTTTCCCCCCATTGACTTTGATCACTACATAGATGAAGATAATAATTTGAAAATTTAGAAAAATCAATAAAAAAGGTAAATATGATGTTGGGGATCTCTAAACAAAATAACTGAATGTTCATTTTTCAGCCACCAGAGTAATCACTAGACATGTAATCAATGTTATTCTCTAATTGTAGATAACTATTAAGCCTTCAGTTACCTGAATAAAAACTAGAAATTAACTGCACATGTGATATGGATGACACAGAAATTTTGAAAAATTTAAGCTATTCTATTTGTAGACTTTTCAATTACTAGGACAAGAAAACTCTTATTCTAATAAATCTAAGAGGTATTCTTCATCCTTCTCCTAGCCTATTTTATTTGTGTTTTGTTAATTTCCATCTGTGTTTTCAATTTAGTTTTGTCATCCATTATATTCATTGTCTTTATTCTTTTACAGTATATTATCGTATTTTACCAATATCTTATCCCTTTGTGGTTTTAAATCACCATACATCATCATTTGAAGAAAAAGAAATGTTTTATGTAGAAAATAGGGTTTGCTTAAGATCCCTGAACTAGACATCGAAAGACATGACTTTTAATCCAGTACATCCTCAAGTAACATATACAGCAGGCAAATAGTAAAGATTTGAAATCCAAACTATAAAATTTAGGGTAGGAATTACCTATCCCACTTTATCCATCACATACTAATTGATTTTGGTAATACCTGTTACTCCTCTTTTAAAAAAGTCTTTTCATTTGTAATTGATATATTTTGTAGACAAACCTAACCTTAAGGAGATACTTCACATGCATATTATTTTACTCCGAAAATGCATGCTTCATTCTACTTTAGCTATTTGCTATTCAACAAGATCCTGCTATATACTGATGAGAAATTAAAAAAAAAAAAACTTGAAGAGACAATAATGGATGGAATGTTGACTAAAACAAGTTAACTCTCTCTGAATGATCTGAATCACCACCAACAATTGAGATAATTTGCAATAATAAGCTTAGGATTTCAAAACTTGTCTGAAAATAATACTTATATGTAAATGAGATTAAATAACTGATAATTTTTTAAAACCTTCATATAAAATGTATAACTGTATATGAGACTTTATAGTCTATTATATTTCATTGCATTTAATTTTTTCCCTAACTTTGTGATTTATAGAAAAATCCTTCAGCTTAAAATTAAAATGATTTCTCTCCCTCTCTCTCTCTCTCTCACACACACACACACTGCCACAGTAGAGAAAGTTCCATGAACTCAAACTTCTCAATTATTAGGTGAAAGCTAGAAACCGATGTCTTAAATTGCTTTTTGTATTTGGATGCCTTCCCTACCCCAATTCTCTTCCCAAAATGGGGGGTGAGCAGAGAGGTCAACATTACCAGATCTGGTTGATCAAATCTTCAATTTTGATTAATGACATTGAACTCTGGTTATAAATAACAAAATATTGCATTACCTTCTCCCTTTTAGGTCATCTTCCTTTCCCTCATGGGGTCTATGAAGAAAGTCTAAATCTCTGCAACTGAAGGTATGGAAATAAATGTTATTTTTATGGATATGACTTAAAAAGAATGAAATCAGATTGATATGTAGCAAAGAAGAAACAAATAACATTCTGGGTCTTTTCATTCATTTTTAGATGTAAGAATTACAGTTTAGTAATGTTCAGTTTTGACACATGTTTATTCACCTGTTTCTGGTTTTCTTATTTTTCCTCTTTTAATTATTCCAACTTCAGACCATTCATACAGCTATACTATGCTTTGTTTTCTATTTCTATGCCAAACATGTTGTCCTCTGTAATGTTGTCCTTATTGCAACCTGGATCTTCAGAGCATTTATATTTCAAAAGATATAAATAATTCTATATCATATGTAATAATATGTTTGTGATAATTCTTTTGAAGCATAATAAAATGGAGTAAACTGTTATCATTATATCTTTAAAATGACAAAAGTTAAATCATTTCTTTCAGAAGTTGTGTCACAGAATTTTCAGAGAAATTATATTCTTTCATTCATCAAATATTTTTTTGGTTGAAATCAGGTGGTTCTGAATCATGAATTCTTGGCCTAAAACACAGTTTACATATTTTAAGGCACCATTACTCAGTGTGGTTGTGAAAAAATAAAATTCTATAATGTCTTAGTTGTTCATCCACAAATACTATTTGCCTTAGTCATGAATAAGTTCAAATTATATGATTTATGTGTAAACTGGAGAGTTCAAGAATTATATTTATTTATAGTGACCATAATTTAAATAATTACTTCAGATAGAATTACTTGGCCAAAGTATTCACTTCTTTCCATCTTACTACTTACTATAAACTATCAAAATGTAATCCAGCATATCTGTGTTCCTAAAGGTGGGTTTCTCCTATACATTGTCCAGGAATAATAATAACTTAAACAACTATTATAATCTCTGAAGTAGGCACCAGGCTACTTGCCACATTAATATCTCCTTTATTTTCCACAACCATATTACATACTATTACCATCCCCCATCGACCTAAGAAAAAAACTGAACCCAAGAGAAATGGTGTAATGTCCCTAAGGTTACACACCTAGAAAGGTGGTGAACCAGTATATTTGAAACCATTAATAACTGATTATAATATTTTCTTTTTGATACCCACCACTTAACACTAAGGCTATCATATTATGATTTGAGAATTCTTCATACATTAATTCACTTTTGTAAATATATACATACACATTTTAATTTTGTGTTTTTTGTGAAAACATTTAAAGAATATATTAATCTTTCCTTGTGTTTTATTCATTGTGCCTATAATATTATTTTCTACCAATAAACTACATAAATATTCAATATTCAGTTTTATCAACTGATTAACCTTTTTTACTTTTTTAAAAATTTTATTTATTCATTTGAGAGAGAGAGAGGAAGATCACATACACAGGGGAGAGGCAGAGGAAGAAGGAGAAGCAGACTCCCCACTGAGCAGGAAGCCAGATGCAGGCTTTATCCCAAGACCCTGGGATCATGACCTGAGCTAAAGGTAGATGCTTAACTGACTGAGCCGCAAGGCACCCCTATTTAACCTATTTTAAATGTGTTTTTTACCACAATAACCATGAAATGAGATTTAGTAATATAGAGATATTAAATCATGAAAGAAATATCAAGATAACAGTTCCTTCTCACTTAAATAGAAGGAAAAATTTGGAAAAAATCTAATATTGATATGGAAAATAGCTGTTAAGACATTAATTATTTATGACCATTCTGACATTCGTTAAAACAAAGACATAAAGTAAATATAATCTGGCTTTCCTGAAATAAATAATCATATAAAAACATGACATTTAACATCACAATGTATAGTCCCAGTACTTATCATTACATTTTAAAATTTTTATTTATTTAAAATATCCAATTTTTTTCCCAATTTCTTTTTCATTGTAAGTTTTCTAGAAATGCTGACTTGAACACTTTTTACAAATAAAACTGTAAATACCATACCTATATACCTTGGCACACACCTGTTGACGTTTAAATCAAATACTACTAATTTTTTCATTCTCTCTCTAACCCAAATAACTACATTATCTTTTATTTGATCATAAATTATTTTCTGTACCATCCAACATTATTTTCACAATCCCTTGAGAATCAAATGCTTCTTATCAAGTTCTTACTTCACATTCCTCTCTCTGAACCTGACACACTCCTTATTCATCAAATATTCATTCCTTCCCTCAGTGTTTTATGAATGCAATAGAAGGGCCAAGGACAATACTTGACACTGGTAAAACAAAGATGAGTAAGACACAACCTTTGCCTTAATTATCTACAAGTCTCTGAAGGAGAGATACTTGCAAAAATAAATAAATAAACAACAGGGAATTTAAACAAATTCTTAGTAAATCACAGAAAAAAAAGTTTCAAATCTGGAGAAATCAAGAAATGTTTCCCAAAGTAGTAACATTTTAGTGCAATCTTAAGAATTTTCCAGGTCAACAGGAGGAAATGCATTCCAAGAAAAGTGAACAATAGGTGCATAGGCAGAGAATTAATCCTGCAAATTATAGGAGGAGATGAGAGATCAAATCTGTACAGAGGCCTAAACATTAGATACCATGCATCAGACCTAAACTATTTAGATATTTTCTTATTCTTAATAATAAGATCTCTTAATTTAAAAAAAAATTGTCATATAACTTGGGAAGATATATAAAAGGAGTAAAAATTATTATATAGCTATTATAATAGTCAAGATGAGGAAAGATGAGTTCAGATTTAATACTCTGTCAATAGATATGAATAAAGTGGGTAGAATCAAAAGATATTGGGTTGACAGATTTTATAGCATTTAGTGACCAATTTGCAAGATTTAGATGATGAAACAGAAAGAGGTGTCAAAAATGAGTAAAGTATATGTAACAATAACTCAAAAAATTTTTATTGCAGTTTGTGAAATGGCTAAAGGTGAGAATTCTGGTAACTAAGGAAATGAAAATTTTTCATTGGGAGTGTTTGAATTATTTCTTCCATTTTCTACATGATGAATTTGACATTAAACTGAAGTTTCCAAGTGCTTTTTTAAAATGTAATTCTTGCATTTGGGAGTGATTTGGTGGTTTCAATATGTATTTACTTATTTATTTACATAAATATTTATTTATATAAATAGTTATTGAATACTTATATATGCCTTGTTATGTACTAAATGTTTGTGCCCCTCTAAAATTCACATGTTGAAACCCTAATCCCCAGTGTGATGGTAATTGAAAAGGGGAGCCTTTAAAAGTAATTAAGAAGTGAGAGTGAAGTCCCCATGATGAGTTACTGTCCTTATAAGAAGAGACAGGAAAGAGCCCTCCTTCTTCCATTCTCACCATGTGAGCATACAATAAGATGTCTATCTGCAAACCAGAAAGAGTGTCTTGTAGGACACCAATCAGTTGTGTAGCTTCAGGAACTGTAAGAAATAAATGTTTGCTCTTTCAGACGCCCAGGCCATTGTATTGTTATAGAAGCCCAAACTAAGGCATGTCTGTCTTATGTTAAATTCACAGGTGAACAAGAGAGATTGATCCTCTTCCTTCTGGTAGCTTATATTTCATTTGGAAGGGAAAATAATAATATGTATACAAAGATATAAACAAGGTAAATTCAGATAGTATGACACACATTTAGAAAAAATGAAATTTTTCAATGTGGTAGAATATGAAAGCAGAAACAACGAAGGGTTCGATTTACTCCAGGAGGATCTCTCTATGGAGGTGAAAGTGGAACTGAGACTGAAATCATGATAGAAGGAAGCTTCTTCTGGGAAGAGGCAAGTGCAGTGTAAATGTGGGTGTTATGTGACTCAGAACAAGTACCTTCTTTCAGTTTCCCATGAAACAGAGATTAGAAATTCAAGAAATTATTGGGGAGTTGCTCTAAGGTACAGCACATGTAGAGGAGTAAAAGAAGTGGAAGTGTGCAGTGAGGAGTTGAACTACAATAGAGTTAAGAGCTCAGTGAGGAGCTGTGGAGCTGGATGGCTAGGTTGTACAAAAGAGCCAGGCCTGTATATACCTACTATTGAGCTTGGGTTTCCCTCAGAAAGGCCAGGGTCTTGGATGAAGTGACTCTGTCTGAATGAAGGCATTTTCTGGAGAGGTCTAAGCCTTGAGTCTTAGGAGCCAATGCTGGCAGCAGCTAAGAATATAAGGACCCAGTCCTGAAGAGGATCTCATAGAGCACCATAACATGCACTGTAGCAGATGAGGACCATGGTAAAGAGGTTGGATTTTATGTTTAATATCTGCATGAGTATTTCAAGCAAGTGTTAGTCCCAAGCTGAGTTAAAGTTAAAAAAAAAAAAGTTCCTGGCTACTATGTATAGAAATCTGAGAAAGAATTAATGAGGAATATGGAAGACAAGTGAAGAGTAGAATACTTAAGTAATCCAGGTGTATGGTGATGGTGGCTTAGTCAAGGGTAACGGGGACTAGACAGGCAATAATTAAAAGCTAAAGCTGTGGGTTGGAACTAATTGAATCTCTCAGAGAAAGTGTTAAGCCAAGTGAATTAAGGCTAGAACTCGGGAGAACAACATTACCTAAGTCAAGAGAGAAAGAAACAGTAAAAAAAAAAAAAAAAAAAAAAGGACTATAAGAATTACAAAGTAAACTGAGGCCAAAGGTAAGAAAGTGGTATCATGTAAATATTAGAAGTTTTGTGCTTCAAACAAGGAGAAAATGATTAACCACATCAAATGCCACAAAAGAAATCTGAGATAAAGACAGGTTTTTCCACTTGGTGAGTTTACCCATAGTAGTTTCATACATGTGATGGCATAGAAGACACTGTAGTAGTTGGAAAAGAAAGTGAAGGAAGTGAGGAAGGCAACAGAGAGCACAGAATGATTGACTGGCTGTAAGTAAATGGAGAGCAAAAGATTTAATTAAAGTGACAAGGTTAAGAAGGAATTTTTAGTTTACTATTATGTGTTTGTTTGTTTGTTTGTTTTTTAATAAAGATATCTGACTGGGTTTTCTAGCATACACACACAGAAATACCCAGAATACAAAGAGTTGATAAAAGTTAAGTTGATGACAAAGCCTTGCCTTCATAATCTGATCTCTGTGGCAGAGATCAGGAATTGATTGGATATGTGTGGAGCTGGGAAGAACTGTAAGTGAAAAAAGTTCAGAGCAAATTAATCCTCTTTCGTTGGAGAAGTAGAAAACAAAATTGAAAGGCATAAAACATTATGAAAGGATGATATCATGATATAACTAGCAGCTGTATTTTTCAAAAATATTAATGTATGCATTAAGGATGATATCAGTCATGCTAAGACTTGCAATAAAACACCCAATCATAAACAAACTAAGAAATATGATCTTTATCCTGTAAGCAGAGATAGTGTGGACAAAGACTGCCTTTATATGCATGAGCCACTATGTTCTTTAGTTATTAAACTATCTAAGACAATTAAAAACTGATGCAAAATTTGTATTCTTTGTTTGATACAGTTTGGGGTTTTTTTGTTTTGTTTTTTTTGTTTTGTTTTTTTTTTCCCCATTGCTTGCTTACTTCCTCAGCAGTACACTGGCTTTCCATAGTCATAACACATATAAACTCAATAAGAGATATTGGCTTCTACATGTAAATCTGTATCTATAACTTCCACAGTGATTGCATAATGTTATTGGTATTTAGGATAAATAGTAAGTTCAATGAGTGTTTACTAGACTAAGAGTAGTCTAGCCAACTCACAAAATAGAATTATATCAGAATATTTGTGATTTCCATTTAAATGCTTGAGATTTCACTTGTAATGGGAGATACGGACTCATTTCAGTATGGCATTTTAATTTTGTAATTTTTTAGAAGAATCATTTCTCTTCTTAGCAATATAGCATATTAAAGTACTGTAGCATGAATTATTGCAAACATAAAAGTTGATTTAAAAGAGCTTATAGAAATAATAAAAACTGTGTTTATCTAGCTTGGCTCTTAAAACCTTGAGTGAGCTATTAATATTGACTGGAAATTCAACTATTATCCTACCAATAATTTCTGAGATATAAAAACAACTTAGACGATATGATTTAGAACATGAAGCCTACCTGATTATAAAAGTTCCTTTAATATCAGATGTTATAAATTAATGCTAAAAATGCATGGAAGAATGACAGAAAGACCATTATAAAATTCTATTTTGGATGTTATAATAGAGATAATATTCTGCAATTTAGTTTAATGAGTTGCAATTAAGAAACTGTTTCAAGAGTTGCATGTGATTTCTTTTAATTATTAGTTATTAGTTGTTCCTGCATAAGTGTATTTAAAATCACATTATTTGAACTATAGTACATCATAAAAACTCTTCAATATATTAATATCTCTTATGGACTATAGATCAGTAAATTTAAAAGGAAACAGCACTTTTAATTCCCAGTACTTATGAGAAGAATATGATCATTTTAACCAATTACTTGTGAAATGCAGAGAACACATACATTTACAGGTAATTTGGGTATATTTTGTCAAAAACTAGGAGATATAATATCGAATATTTATCCATTCAAAAGACCTGCAATTTAATAGTTATCTCAAGTCAAATATTTAAAATAACTGATTAAGTGAATAACTTACTATATTTTTGGTTAGGGCTGCCATAACAGAATATCACAGATTAGGTGGCTTGAGCAAGAGAAATTTATTCTGTCATGGTCCTGGAAGGCAGAAGTCCAAGATCAAGATGCTGTCAGGGCTGGTTATTGATGAAGCCTCTCTTTCTTACTTGTAGGTGAACACCTTCTCACTATGTTCTCACATGATCTTTTCTCTATACAGGTGTAGAGAGAAAGAGATTGCTGGTGTCTCTTCTTTTTATAAAGACACCAGTCCATCCTTATGACTTCATTTAGCCTTAATTACCTCCTTGAAGGCCCATCTCTAAATATAGTCACCTAGGAGTTAGGCCTATGAAATATGAAATTTGAGGGAACAGCATTCAGTCCATAGCACTATGGTAAATAATCTTTCACAGCTAGATGAAGAAAATATTATTATACGATCCCATGACAGAATAGATTTATATTGCATTTCAGAGGAAGAGAAAAAACCACCAAATTAACTTTTATCTTTTATTTCCTACCTTCATCCTATAGCAGACAGAGCATATAGCCTTGAAAAATTAAAAAAATGTGTAAAATATAAAAGCAATATTATTATATTTCATATTCTGCTTGGATATGTAGTAAATCATGAATTAACTAATTGTCAAAGCAAATACATAGTTTTACTAAATGGGGAAAATATCTTAATGTCTGAAAGATTAAAAATAGAATCTTCATTAAACTTCCTGTGAAAAACTACATCTAAAACTACATCTAGAATAGTTTAATCACCAATAATGATAGAAATACAAAATATTGCAATAAAGGATAATTTTTTTTTAAAAGGCAGACTGCCACATGCAGCAGCTCATTTGGATGTGTCTGGAGTTTTGGAAGCTTGATTCCCCCACTTTCTCCCACAAATGGACCCTGAGAACTTGTTTGGAAATTCTGTCATGAGAGCATGGCTATGCTGGAAAATGGTCCTCTTCTATTGGGGAAAGTCTTCCTCTTCAACTCAGTGCACTGCTTCAATAGAGATGCACACAGAGCTGTGAGGGAAGGAGGGGGTACCTGTCTAGCCAACCAGATCAGCTGATTCAATCCTGGTGATCAATAGAGTGACAGATGTCACAGCCAGATCAACCTCACATCCACATTCAACATTCTTAATGTCGTATATTTATCATTCATGCTACATTTTATATAAAAAATGGTAGAAATAGTTTAAAATTCATATAAAAGAAAATCCATTATACAAAACCATCCTTCCCTTATATAAATTATGGTTATATTAAAAATTGTTTAAAGAATTGTTTAAATTCTTCTCCCATAACTCTACTTGTATATTGCAGCATCACTAACATTTAACAGCCCTTTATGCATATTGAGAACTTGATAAACATATGTTGAAAGATGAACATATTTTATCATGACTAAGTTTAAGTGGAGGGTCATACCATTTGTACTCATATGTTCTAGAACCTTTGAAAATTATTTTTGGCACCATGCACATTTCTTGATGTTCTCAACTGACACTTGGCACACTGTAATTTCCATATGGAGAGGCTTCTTTTTTCCTCACCTATTTAAACTTTCCTTGCGATGGTGTCTCCAAATAACCTCACCCAATTATGTTAACTCCTCTACTTCAAATAATATATTTGCATACTACTAATGTTCACAGAATACTCTGTTAGTATTAGTGCTACTAACTGATAGTAGTATTTCTATTACTAAATGGTAGTAATAATACCATATGTGTATGTGTGTGTATCTCCCCCAAAGATGAACATCAAAGATGTCTGTTCATTGTTTTTTTTAGCACTATCCAACTGTATGTCCCACAATGGCTCGATATTCACTAATAGCTGCCACAGCAAAAGTTTCGATTCAGTTATGTAAAATTTAATATGAAAGGAGATGGTCCAGAAGGAGGGCCATAATAATAATATCCGAACAAACCCACCAAACACAGATCCATATCCTATGCATCATCTCCAAGAGATTTTGTTTTGTTTTGCTTTCCTTCTCAGATTCTTGCTGACATTTCATTTTTTAAAATATTTTATTTATTTATTTGACAGAAAGAGAGAGAGAGAGCACGAGCAGGGAAACAGCAGAGGGAGAGGGAGAAGCAGACTCCCCACTGAGCAGTGAGCCCAATGTGGGACTTGATCCCAGGATCCTGGGATCCTGACCTGACCTAAAGGCAGATGCTTAACTGACTCAGCCACCCAAGCATCCCAGATTATTGCTGAAATTTCTAAGCATTCTTAGTCAGATACTGTATTTAGAAGAATACTATTTCAACACGATGTGAATAAATAACAACCCCATGACATACTATTGAGCATGTTACTAAATAGTCTTACAGTAAAATTACTTATTTAACTTTCCTTAATGTAATGTATGCCAAAATAATTTGTTCATATAACCATTTCTGATTCTTCAGAACTCATGTTATGAGTACCATTTTTGAGAAAATATAGGTATACAACAACTCAAGTCCTTTTCCTGAATTATGGTACATGGATGAAGAACATTCTGTTGAACATAACAGAATTATATTAAAATAAGCCTTTCTAGGACCACACAAACTTCAACTAAGACAAAGACAAATTTAAACAAATCATTCTATAAGACAGAAAAGTTCATGGTAATTCAGTGCATAAATGAATACCACAGAGTAAAAGCCTGAAGTGGACAGGGGCTTTCTCAGTGATAATGTGCATGAAAATTTTTAATACCATGTGTGTAAAATACTAATTTATTTAATTCTCAAAATACACAAAACATCTAAGTGGGTAAGGAGACTGAGTTAGAGGAAAAAATGCAAGAACAGAGTAAGACTACATATCTTACAACTAATGAAGCAGTCATTTTTGGTACATTAAGTATAGAAACATACCATTTTCATGGTACATTCTCTGTAAATTAAAAAAAGATAATAAGACAATAACAATTTAAAAAATAATAACTTTCTTACCATATGTGTAAGACCATTCCTAAATGTATAAACTAACAAGGATATTCTATTTGTGGAATGATGGGAATCAGAGCAAAGGAGTAACATAATCATAGTTTTAAAGGATTCACTCTGCTGCTGTGGGAGAGTCAACTGTCAGGAATTGGTTGTTAAGAGTTTGAAAACATACAAGTAAGAAGCTAAGCATTTCTCCAAGGGACATTTCAGACTTGCTTGAACTAGGATATTAGTGGTACAGGAAAAAAAAATTAAAAAAAATATATAGGTATACATATAGATATAGATGATATAGATACAGATATGTGGGCTATATTTTAAGAGCAAGTCACCAGTATTTTTTGATGGATTGGATGAAAAAAGTGAAAGTATGAGTTTAACATAATAATTCTAAAACTTCTCACAGGAACAAGTGGGTGAAGAGAGACACCAGTTACTTAAGTGAGGCACTCCAGGGAATGGGTAGATTTTGGAGATAAAGGAATCAAGAATACATAGGATAGATAGATAGGTAGATCGATCAATTGATCTATCAATCTACATATATACTTTTTCATAATGCATATATATATATGTGTGTATATATATATATATATATATATAAAGATTTTATTTATATATGTGAGAGAGATTGAGAATGAGGGACCACAAGTGGGGGGAGGAGCAAAAGGAGAGGTAGAAGCAGGGAGCCTGGACATGGAGCTCAATCTCCAGACCCTGCAATCATGATCTGAGCCAAATACAGATGCTTAAACAATGGAGCCACCTGGGTGCCTCAAATCAGGAATATTTTTTAACATATTATGTTGATGATGCCTTTTAGGAATCATAGTCAATCAAACACTGGATTTATAACATATGGTAACACTGAAAATACCTATCATTATACTTTTTAAAAGAAATTTCACAAATATGGATTTAAGGAATTAGTTCTAAACACAGTTATAAATAGGAAAGCTGACATTTACTTGCAAAAAATAAAGATGTCAGTAAAAAAATTGATGTGTAATAACAATTTGAGTAATTGATTCATTCACTATATATAAGGGTGGCTACTGTGGGCTGTGTATTTTAGTAACTCTTAGTAATTCTGATCTAAACAACTGATCAAGAATCTCCCCTTAGATCTTATAATCTAGTGATAAAAACAACCCTTATTATATTCTTTGATAAAAACAGGCAGGGCTTTATAAGAACAAGAATAAGAACAGATCTTCTCTGGGTGGAAAGAAAAGGTTTCCCTGAGGAAAAATGAGACTAATTTGGAGTTGACTACACCATGTAAGAGGGAAGAGGAGAAGGCAAGGATTCTGGTAGGATTTCATGGAACAAAACAAAATTTTATCAAAAAAATTAACAAGATAAGTAGAATTCCTTAATATTGAATAAAATAGAGGTATTTCAGTGTCGTGCATTTAGTTTTGCTAAAATGTTCTTTGAAGCTAGGTGGTAAAATGTTTAAAGATAGATTCATGAGAGAGAATCAAGAGGATATGTGGTAAATGTGGGAAGAGAGGACATGGGGAGATGGAGAGGAGAAGGGAGTTGAGGGAAATTGGAAGGGGAGATGAACCATGAGAGACTATGGACTATGAAAGACAATCTGAGGGTTTTGAAGGGGCGGGGAATGGGAAGTTGGGGGAGCCAGGTGGTGGGTATTATGGAGGGCACGTATTGCATGGAGCACTGGGTGTGGTGCATAAACAATGAATTTTATTACACTGAAAAGAAATTTAAAAAAAAGAAAGAAGGAAAATAAAATTAAAAATAAATAAATAATAGATTTCTACACTATTTAAAAAAAAAATGTGGGAAGAGAATGGAAGTGGAGAGGCTATTGCTGAGATTTTGCTAGAAGTGCAACATGCTCCTTACTTCCTTAGGGTGAAAATGGAATGCTCACTTTAGTACTCATTGCAGAGTTAAAACCCAAAATATGATGACAGAGGCCCCTTAATATTTCTTTTTAAAAGTGTATTCTCTTGGTCCTTGAAACCTGCTATAAAATTACTAATTAATATTTGGCAAAGAATTTGGAAAGGTGTATATTCCCAGACATGCCATAAAACATCTTGGTTAGAAAGTAAAACCAAGGCTACAGTACACCCATTAAAAGGATTTATAACTGTGTTTTAACTTAGAGTGGAGATGGAAAGAACACTAGACAGCTGTTAAGGGGTTGAGAGCAGAAAATATGCTCTTCTATTCATCAGAAAAGAAGGCTCTAGGGATACAGAATTTGTTCTAAGTTGTTGGAAGATTTAAGAATTAAACAAGCTTGGAATTGATATTTTGAAATTGGAACATAATTTGTGATTCAGCAGATAATCTAATATGATGAAACTCCCAGGAATATTTGTAATAGGGATGTTTACATATGAAACAAGGATAGCATTATATTTGATATTTTAATATATTACACTAAATTGGGAAGGAGGGGAGTTATTCCCCCAAAACAAGAATTTTAAAAGAGAAAGGCACTCATTGAAATCAAGATAGACAGGTACAGCTTGGAGCATTGATACGTAATCTAAGTGTCATTTTTCAACTCTAATGGTTGCTTATCAAAAGAATTGCTTGGTTTGGGAGTAAAGATATGTCACAGAGTATCGAATTTGTAACAAAATTTTACTCAGGAACTTGTCATCTACAGATACAAGAAAGTTAGCATAAATGTTTATACAGAATTAATATATCTTGTATACACAAAAATAGAAGTATATCCCATGGTTGGATTTTAGACAAGTTGTCTTTCTGTGTCATCTAAAATATTGTATGTTATTAGATTTCAACATTAGCATTACTTGAAAAAGTTGAGAATTTAAAAATATATAGTTTTTAATATTTAGAATTCTAGAATTAGATAAAAAATACTTTTGCAAGGAATTTCCCAAATTACTACTACTAATCCTACTACTACAGACATTACTACTCTTACTGCTACTACCACACTATTAATATTATTACTACCACTACAAATCGTAACTATAATGGCAAATATCTGTTGTGTTCACTGTATATTAGGCACTATGCTGATTGCCTTAAGAATGCTATCTAGTTTATTTTTTATGAAAAATAATTTCCAGGTGGAGATTATTATTATTCTCATTGTATGTGTAAAGAAATGTGCCCAAGGTGACTTGGCTAGTAAAGAGCAAATATTTCATCTGAAACTAAAAGTTTGTGTTACCATATAGTACACACACACTCTTCACTATAACTTTGCACTTTCATTCATAGGCTACTGTTGAGATGTATATCTACTTTTTCATAATGCAAATTAAAACATAGGAAATAGAAGAGGTCACATCAAAGTATTGATAAGTAATTTGAAAACTTTATTTTAAGTAAATTTTGCTAAAAGATTTCTTTTAATAATGTTAATATTTAACAAAAATATTCTGTTATTATTTAACAAAAAAGAAAACATATTGCTCCCTTAGTATTAAAATGTCAAGAGCTGAGGCTAGGACTAATCAATAAACTAAAACCCAGCTGCAAAATTTTATAAAGTTTGTTTAAATAGCTCAACTAATTATATAATGTAGAAAGTATCAGAAAAGATACTGCTAAGCTATCCCACTGATTTAGACAGTTATCAATAATGAAGCAGTAAAAAGGGATTATGACAGGCATGGTATTTTGAGGCTTCTGACAAATTCTCATGAGGATTTAGTTAAGAACTTACAATCAAACATAGAGAAAATTCTGGAATATCAAAGTTGAATGGTATTTCCAAATGAAAGAATGCCCTACATAATTCTACAGAGCTTTGTCACATATACTTTGAGAGGATTCCAGAGTCACACATGTTAATTGGTTACTATACAGGCAGTGGAGGCTTGCTTCTTTTACAAAAGAGTATTTCCTTGGAGCTCAGTCCTTCAAACACTTGCTGTAAAATATCTGAAGCCAAAGCCACAATATTTTTTCACCCACTCATGTCATATCCTTGAAAGTTATAGTCCTTCCTCAAGTGATATAGTTACTAGAAATGCACATTTATTTATGTAAAAATGGATAAATAACATAGCTGACACACATTTTAGCAAAATTCTACCTCATTAAGTATCTTTAACAAAGGTAAATGACTTTGAAATTTAAAGGTGTATAATTTTTAAAATATGTTTCTCTGCATGGACAGTTAAAATTAATTATACTAAAATAAATGCAATGGGCAGAAGAAGGGATAAGAAGGAATGAGAGAAGAGGAGAAGAGAAGGAAGAAATGAAGGAAGGAGGGAGGGAAGAAAACAGAAAAGAACTGAGGGAGGGAAAGAAGGGTGGGGAGAGAGGGAGTGAAGGAGGAAGAAAGAAAAAGAACTTGAGATTCTGTGAAGTTCCAGATGTCCTAGTCTTTATACTCTTTAAATGACTAAAGGTAGGCAAAGATAAAGACTAATAGACAGGGGCACCTGGGTGGCTCAGTGGGTTAAGCCGCTGCCTTCGGCTCAGGTCATGATCTCAGGGTCCTGGGATCGAGTCCCGCATCGGGCTCTCTGCTCGGCAGGGAGCCTGCTTCCCTCTCTCTCTCTCTCTCTGCCTGCCTCTCTGTCTACTTGTGATCTCTCTCTGTCAAATAAATAAATAAAATCTTTAAAAAAAAAAAGACTAATAGACAATTAACTTTTTTTTTAAGTTAAAATTCAGGGGACGCCTGAGTGGCTCAGTTAGTTAAGTGTTTTCCTTTGGTTCAGGACTCTGGGATGGACAATGATCCTTGCTCAATGGGGAGCCTGCTTCTCCCTCTGCTTGCCATCCCCCAGCTTGTGCTCTCTCTCTTTCTCTCTGGCAAATAAATAAAGGCAAATAAATAAATAAAATCTTTAATAAATAAGTAAATAAATAGTTAAAATTCAAATCTAGATTTTACTAAAGTCAGTATAAAAATCCAACAAAATAAAAAAGACATGAAATATATATTTATAGGAATATGTCTCTTGACTAACTTAAATTTTTACTTACTACTGTTTCCCCACATATCCTTTTTTTAAAAATTTTATTATTATTATTTTTAAGTAAGTTCTACACCACAGACGGGGCTTGAACTCACTATCCCAAGATCAAAAGTCACATGCTTTATGGACTGAGCCAATGAAGCACCTGCCGCAAATCCTTTTTAATTAATTGCAGCTAATATTGACATTTCCAGGCATTTACCTTTTATTCTTCCAGTGTTTAGTAAGATGTCTTGTTATGAAAAGATTAAAAAAAGATTCTCAGTATGTTTATTAATTTGATTTTTAAAACTTAAAAAAAAATCCTTCTTTGAGTAAGTAGTCCTCTATAGAATATTCTATAGCTGTTTACTTACGTTAGTCTTTTTTTAAATATTTTATTTATTTATTTGACAGAGAGATTACAAGTAGGCAGAGAGGCAGGCAGAGAGGTGGAGGAACCAGGCTCCCTGCCTAGCAGAGAGCCCGAGCCAAAAGCAGAGGCTCCAACCCACTGAGCCACCCAGATGCCCCTACTTACTTTAGTCTTTAAAGAGATTATAAATCTCATTTCTTGCAGCTAGAACCCTCTGTTAATGGGTCTCAGGTTAAGCTAGGAGTTTCTTTCATAGGTAAGGGGTCATAGGATACAGCAGGATACAACACAGTAGATACTTAATAGAGGTTGAAAGATTATGTCTCACTTTTGTAGAGATTGGCAAGTTATGTCCTCAATCCATTTCCTTTTCAATAGTAATAAAAATTTTGGAGAGTCATGTGACTCCCTCAGTATTGAAGAATACATTTCACACTTCCTTTTTAGCAAGTAGGATCAGGTCACTATGTAACACTGTTTGGTGGAAGCTTACAGGCACATCTACTAGAAAACAGCTTAAGGAGAATGCTTGGGTGGCACAGTCTGTTGAGTGTCTGCCTTCCATTGGCTCAGGTCATGATCTCAGGGTCCTGAGATCCAGCCGCATGTTGTGCTTCCTGCTCACTGGGCAGTCTGCTTCTCTCTCTCTCCTTTGCCCTTCCTCTGACCTGACCAACTCTTGATTTCAACTCAGGTCATGATATCAGGGTCACAGAAAGCCCTGTGTCAGGTTCCATGCTTAACATAGCTTCCTAATCAGAATCTGCATTTGAATCCCACTGCTAAATTACATCTCTATGTTCTCCTTTTCACTTTTGCATATCCCTTCTGAAATATTTTAGATACTGTTAATCAACATATTTTCTATTAGAAATATAACTGATTAATAACAGCTAACATTTGGGAACAGTTTCCATACAGATCTACCTGAATTAATGTTAATTGATTTCATCTTCACAAAAAAACAATAATCCTTGATAATATCCTTGATGAAATAATCTTAACATTAAATGACTTCCCAAAAGATCACATACTCTTTGGAACAAGCAGACAATTAACCATTACTTAAATCAGTTTCTCTTTCTAAAAATTTAGCTTCAATAGAAAATGTGCCTGGTATTATTTACATCTTATGGGATACAATTTTAAGCCAAGGCAGTGGCAACAGAATTAGATATAAGAAAGTTTCTTGACCCTTAAGTGATTTACTGAGTGACAAAGCTCCTTCAGATTTATGATGATAAAAACATGTTTGGTACTTACATGGGAGCAAATGATGAATTGTGAGACTCATAAAAGATAGCCCTCAGCAGGTAAAACTGATCATTATTCAAGGGGATAAAACATGACACATCTTTTGAGCTATATACGTTGAAGTCTGAGCATGTAACACTCTGATGCTATGGATCTATGTTGTAGCTGGATTCTTTTCTTACGTTGATTAATATTGTCAAAATGATGATTAAATATATGATGCAGTGCAGTCTAAAAAAATACTAGTTGATTTGTTCTTATATTGCTTGTATCTTAATAAGAAAAACTAAAGCTTGACTTGGATTTTGTTTTAGTTGTTAGCAACAATCAAGATTGTCATTATCTGGCATCCCACATTTCCTCAAGTAATCAGACTTACTGTTTTTAGTACATCCATTTTTAAAATGTGGTAAGTAGTGCTGGATTCATCTTTCCTTTTTTTTTTTTTTTAACTAACATGCATGGTGTAAACATGTATACTCTGAGGCAGAGGCTGAATGGTTGAAGGGACTGAAGCTAATGTAATTGTGGTGTATGGACCATGAAATCCTTAAAAGAAACAACATAAAATTAAAATTTTAATTTTAAGTATGTAGGGACTTGAAAGAAGTCGTGTAAGTTAGGGGTCCAGTAGCTTAGGCTTCATTAGTTTTATGGTAAACCCACTTCATTAAAAAAATATACATAGATACATCTTGTATACACTTCATATATACATTTTTTTTTAAAGATTTTATTTATTTACTTGACAGAGAGAGATCACAAGTAGACAGAGAGGCAGGCAGAGAGAGAGAGAGAGAGGGAAGCAGGCTCCATGCCGAGCAGAGAGCCCGATGCAGGACTCGATCCCAGGACCCTGAGATCATGACCTGAGCTGAAGGCAGCGGCCCAACCCACTGAGCCACCCAGGCACCCCTTCATATATACATCTTATTCATAATAATAGATCCTAATAACATGGCTTCTGACACAATCTGTGAAGATACCGAAGTCCACACTTGTTTTCATTTTCTCTCCTCTGGTCATTCTTCATATTTACGTATGATTTATTTGTCTCAAAATATTTAACATAACCATTGTAAAAAATTGTAACAGGCATTGTTCTAAGCATTTCATATACATCAATTACACTGTGAAACAGTTCTATCACCTATGTAATAAATATAAGCAAATAGATTAATTTAATTATAAATTACAAAATGAGAAAAGATGAACTAGAAAAGGGCATCTAGGACTTGATGCAATTTAACACTGAGATAAAGGGGTACCTGTGTGGCTCAGTGGATTAAGCCTCTGCCTCTCTCTCTGTCAAATAAATAAATAAAATCTTTTTAAAAATTAAAAAAAAATAAAACCGAGATAAAGTAGTATGTTTCAATTTAAGTTTCAGAAACAGACACCTTTAAAATTTATATGTGTGTGTGTGTGTAATTTGAATTATATATAATTTTAATTATATTTAATTATAATAATTTTATATATACTGTGAATTTATTTATAATTTGAATTATATATAATTTGAATATATAAAAGTATATCTAATAAAAGTAAAATTAAAAATAAAGTATAAAAATAAAAAATAACAGTAATCCTCTGTTACCAGCAAAGAAGGAAGAAAAGGAGAGAGAAGGGAAAAGGGAGAGAGAAAGGAAACAAAAGGAAGAGAAAGTGATTTTGAGTTGCAATGGAAATAAATATACTACTACATACTCTGAGGTTTTGCCAGTATTTTCATACTGACTTTCAGACATATTTTGACAGTGCATATAATGTAAATTCAAAATATAATCCTGCCATATCACACTTATCAAGACTGATTGGTATCATTCCTCTTCCCTCTCCCCTGGCGGTGTGGGGGATCCAATCTGGTAGGTAAAAATTAAAAAGTAGCTTTTCATTTTCATTTCAATTATTTTTAACTTTAATTTTGTATAAGTTTAAAAATGTTCACATTGATTTGTAAAGTAATTATCTTCCCCTATAAGTTATCTTTTCATTATTCTTTCTTGGTGTTCTGGGAGGTATTAGATGTTTTCTTACTTGTTTATTAAAATAATAAAAGTCACACACATTCCATTTATTTTCCCTGTATAATCATTTGACTCTTCTATCTGCAGGATTTTATGGAACATAGTTTATAATGTTACACAGATGGATCTTTCTGTATTTACACTGTAATTTATAAACTGGATGTAATAGTTAAAGAGAATATGTGAATATTTAATGTTAATATTTGCCAGTGTTTGATTCAATACTTTTAAAAGATGTTTTACATTTAATAAATATAAAACCTATTTACCAGTATTTGAATTAGGTCATAATTCCATTTTTCTTCAAACATGTATTCAGTTTTTTACAATAAAATCGTGTTATGTTTAGATATATCCTACATATAAATGTGCACATATACTTAATTATACACTTGTTTAAGCTTCTATTAATCATACTATCAATCAATAGATCTCTTTCCTAGTCCATATTACCTTTATATAATTAACATCATATAACAAGGACCACACAACACACACAAGCACATGCTCTATTTGTCCCCAAAAATGTGGCTTAGTATTTATGCTCTCTTAATTCTTTTGTGAGTAGAGAAGCAGGATTTGGGCATTTGGAAGCTTACATTGCTATAGAATGTGAAAAAATGAAATTAATAAACTGGGCCCAGGATGGATGCTGTCATCTACTTAACTAGTAAGTTAAATAGATTGTGCTATAATACACTGTGCTCTTCATGCAAACAAAATTGTAGTAAGTAGGTTCCTTTGAAGAACTGATATAACCTCAGACAAGACAGTTCTCTATAAAAGTGCAAATAATGGATTCTTTGAAAGGTAATATCAAATCTGAAATTGAAAGTTTCTCACTTGCCTGCAGAAGTATCCATTCATACCTTTGGAATTGGAAAACTGTTACTGTTTTTAGGGAAGCATGAATTTCAAATAACTTTATTTTCATTTTCTAAAATTCATACCCTTATGTGTGTTTGCTTATATTCAGGTAACTAGGTCAATTCCACTGGGTCTAGGAGTGTCAATTCCCAAAAATTCTTAATTTCAAGTGAACCTTAGAATACATAGGTCAAGTTCTAATAGAGAATCCTGGTGGGATTTTGATTAAAATTGCATTAAATTAAAAGATTAAGTTTAGAAAGGATGAATACCCGTTTTGTAGCAACATGGACGGGACTGGAAGAGATTATGCTGAGTGAAATAAGTCAAGCAGAGAGAGTCAATTATCATATGGTTTCACTTATTTGTGGAGCATAACAAATAGCATGGAGGACAAGGGGAGATGGAGAGGAGAAGGGAGTTGAGGGAAATTGGAAGGGGAGGTGAACCATGAGAGACTATGGACTCTGAAAAACGATCTGAGAATTTTGAAGGGGTGGGGGGTGGGAGGTTGGGAGCACCAGGTGGTGGGTATTGTAGAGGGCACGGATTGCATGGAGCACTGGGTGTTGTGCAAAAATAATGAATACTGTTATGCTGAAAAAATAAAAAATTTAAAAAAAAGATTAAGTTTAGAGGAAGTAAAATATTTATGAGATCATATTTCTTTCCACGTATTTTGTTTTGTTTTTTATTTTTTTATTTATTTGACAAGAGAGAGATCACAAGTAGGCAGAGAGGCAAGCAGAGAGAGAGGAGGAAGCAGGCTCCCCTCAAAGCAGAGAGCCCAATGTGGGGCTCGATCCCGGGACCCTGAGATCATGACCTGAGCTGAAGGCAGACACTTAACCGACTGAGCAACCTGGGCGCCCCTTCTTTCCATGTAATTTGACCTGCCTCTATGTTCTTCACTGAAGTGAAGTTATAGTCTCCATGTGGGTCTCTCCTTCCATTTCTTATACAGTTTGTAAAAATAACTTAATAATTTTCCTATATTAACAAAACATTTTTTCTGACATGTTTCCTATATAAAATGTGTATGATTTATATATACATATATGTTATCCTTATACATATTTATATTTATAAAATATATTGTAACACACATATATAAATATATAGATTTGAGTATATATATATATATATATATATATATATATATATAACCGTTTTGTTTTAACTCATATTTTTCAGGTTTACAAATGTTATAAAAATTGATGCCAATTTTTGATCTGTACAATTTGATAGTTTGAGATTTTTTATCATTGTTGTTGATTACATGGCTTGTACTTCCAGAGTAATGCCAATTGATTGTGATTTGGGGGGAAATGTTAGAATATTACATGCAAAAGACAATCTGCCATAGACTCAGAGCATCCCTGCGTAACTGTATGCCAAGACTGCGAGGCTTGAACATTTTTGTGCTGGCGCTGTTTTTCAGGAATGTGCTTTCAGTGAGCAACTTTAAGGGATGAGATAAAGTCAACCTCTGGAGCCAAGAAGATAATTCCTTACTGCTTGTTTTAAAAGAGTGGATTTCCTAGGTCAATACTCCTCAGCTTTGATGCAAGTTCACTGCTTGTGCAATGTCAATTTAGTACCCCTCCCCGCCATGAGACTTGATGAGAAGGGGAACTGATGTACTTGCTGACAGTCATTCTACTTCTTGTGCTGTCTTTTGACTCTGATCTAGGAGTCTCATGTCTTCTGCCTGTATCATAAAATAGTAATAGGTTAACATATTAGATTGGAAGTAGGATAATATCAAATCCTAGACCAACAATTTTGGTAATGAATATGGGAAGTTGATGACTATGGGATGTTTAAAATGGCTTTAAACAAGGAAATGATCAAGGGACCTACAATTTGGATTTGAGGATATGGGCACATTTTCTGGACTTGTTCTTGCCCAAGGGATGTGCTGGACAAATGTAAGGATATCTTGATACCCTATCCATTAATAAAGCTGAACAATGAGAGGTAAAACTGAAACAAACCCATGAATAATATGGTTATTTCTTATTTTCCTTTGGAAAGTAGAAGGGAAGGCTGGTGTGATGGCAATACAGCAACAAGTCCCACAGCCACAGCTGAAAGGCAATGCTGCTATGTTTGTGGAGTTCTCAGAGTTGAAATAAAGGGCATCAGAAATAAGGACTTTCTTATTTGATATAGAACTTGAGGTGAGCCTGAAACAATAGAAATTTGTTTGGTTGAGCAACAAACAAGTGGAACTCAAATGCAAAAATCAATCAAAGTTTTGCTTACTAACATGGAGCTGTTGTCCACTGCTGGGTAATCTATAATGAAGCAGAGCCATAGAGGCATGCACAGGGCAGAAAGAACAGAGCCATTCTCTCCAGGTGCTTTCTAGACATTGGCAGTATTTAGGAGAAGAATCAACACTCTCTTATGTGTCCTGATTTTGGAGCTAAACCTAAAGGAGAAAAAAATCCTCCCTGCTGATCCTGCCTATTCCCTTATCTAACCTCCCCCTTTTCCCTGCGCTCCATGCATTCTAGGCATCCCGCCTATGGAGGGAAGAAGCTCCTGAATTCAACTAATTAGATTTGGGAAGGGTTCTTGGTAGGGGCAGGAAGCTAACCTGACCTTGGTTGGTTGTGAGAAACCTGCTGGACCAATTGAACATACTCTTTTTGTGCCTTCTACTTCAAATGTGTAATTGATATTGATGTTTACTGTGCATGTACTGTGAATGTCCAGCCATATCAGAGGGAATTCACCCATTCAAGGATAACTACATATAGAGAGGTAATTCCTGTCTCTTCCTATGGGGTCTAACAGAGGCAAAATAGAAAATCAGGAGAAGGCAGAAAATATTTGATGGCTGACTATACTCGGAGAGACCATTTCCCAGTGTAGTAGCACCATCTGTCCCCTGCAGCCTCTCTGAAAGCCTTTAGAAATCAAAGACAACCATTAATCCAACTACTAAGCTCTTTTGGAAACTGAATGTTTGACCCACGGTGATTTTATGATTCTCTAACTTGACATCTACATTTTGGAGATTTTCAGTTCAGACTCGATGACTAACAAGGGAAGTACTTAAGAGGGCTTACTCTTCATATGAAAATGGTGCATGTTGAGAGTGTAACTGGCCTGCTGTTACATGAGAAAGTCACAACTACACCAGTTAGCAATACTTCAATCCCCCCCCCCCAACCCCACTTGAAGCAAAGCCCTTGATTTACAAAGATCTCCCTAAATTCTTGGCTTGGTTCATTCATGGTTTGGCCAAGTGAAAATCTAATGGTGTTTATTAGAAGGCAGCCATCATCCAACATGAGTGGCAACACTAGACAAACAACAGGAAGGTCATAGACTTGTCATTTTGGTTTGGCTGCAAACTGTAGAAACAAATCACAGCTGCTGATTGAATAAACTGGATTTCTCATGGAGACAGTCACAAGTAAGGGCTCATTTTCTGTGAGATCAATTGGAATCAAGGTGCTGCTGAAACCTATGCCACCCAGATTTCTGCCACTGGCACTGAGATTCACCTCCATACCAGAAACGGCAACACAGCCACCACTATAAACTGGTCACAGCAGTATAATCCTTAAAACTAAATTTGTATATATTTCCTGTTATCCAAAATATTTATAGTCTGACACTAGCGTTTATTTACCACAAAGAATACCTGTAAATGGGGAATATTCATGGTATTTTATGGTCATCTTATTCATCTTATCAAATCCAAGATGCTGGCATTATTAAATGGTAGAATGGACTTTAAAAAGTCTACTCTATATCTCTCAGTTCTTCTGATCCAAATAATTCAGAAAGGTAGTTTGGTCATTGAATATGGTTATCCACTGAAATGGTTCATTTTCTATTGTACAATTCCTGGGTAATTATCAGGATAAGTAGGGTATGGAATTATATAAACATATATCAAAAATTTATAATTTCACCTAATCCATTTGCAGGCATCATGAATCTTTATTTTTCCTTACTGGAACCCTAGAGCAGCCTGATTGGGATACCCCTGAGGAGCCAATCCAGTCAAAGTAAGGTATAGGACATTTAAACTCAATTCTGCTTCAGCCACATAGATCATCTTGTTGGACTAACATACCCTTAGATGATAAAGACACTGACATCTTGGCTGAATGCACTGTTTGTTGGGTCTTTATTAGAGTGGCCCTCTGTGGGCAATGTGGGCAAATGTGATGCATATAATGGGGCTCTGAAAAAAAAACAGTTATTGTAATGATATACATTAACTTTGTGTTGGTTCAGAGAGAGCAAGAGCTTTGAAGCATAGGGAGGGAATACCTTAGAGTAGCCAATTTTGGAATGGGGTACAATTAATTTATCTTTGTCTGCTAGATCCAGCACGACAGCCTAGAGAAACAATCATGGTCTCTTTAAGTAAAGCAGCAGCTGCAGTTGATAATCGGAACTTTTATGTAGTTTGTCATTCCTGTCTACGCACTATTTAAAAAAAAACAAAATGGAAACTTGGCTGGTCCAGAACTATTCAGATATTCTTTTTCTTTCTTTCTTTCTTTCTTTTCTTCTCTCCCTCTCTCTCCTTTTTTTCCCTTTCTTTTTTCTATTCAGATATTCTTTTTTTTTTTACTATGCAACAAAACTTTTATTAACATTTTGAACAGCTATTGAGAAAACCAGTGACTCAGTTATTACTGAAACTGGTAATTTCTAAACTTAAATTGGGGCAAAATGGCTATAGTGCAGAGCAATGCCATCATTGGGCACTACAAATTCAAAACTGAAGAATTAACAGCCATCTGTGGCAGCTCCCGAACATGCAGTCTGCCTCTGCCTTCACCTCTGTATGTTTACAAACAGGCCAGCAGCCAGCACAATGGCTTTTTTGTTTTTTGTTTTCTTTTTTTTTTTTCCTTTCTAACTTTTACAAATTCATATGCTTTTGTTGATACCCAAGTGGCTTTGGATCATGCTATGTATGGCAACTATGTATGTTATGTATGGCAGTAGATACTTAATAACACCACCTACATTAACCAATGTAACAGTGATCCAAGTCAAGTTTAATAGTAAATTGCTAACTAGTAAGTGTCGTGACTTTCAGGTTAAATGTTTGTATATGGCGGGAAGTGAGCCTCATAATGCCCTCCACTGAGGATGGGAATTGGTTTTTTGATCCCCTGGAATGACACCAAAAATCAATCTTATCTTTCCTGTATGTATAATAATGGATAAGGGATAGTCTTAGACAACATCTTGTCTGTTAGAAGTTAAGACCAATTGGTTCTCCCTGGGACATGTTCGTAATTGCCAATTCTGACAACCTGGTGAAGGTGGTTGAGGTCACTACTACACGTTGCTCTCATTACTCTGTTTGGAGCTCTGTTGATAGTTACAGGCAGTATGAGATAAGTAAAGACAGTATGAAACAAATTGAATGGATTTGATCATAGCATCTGTCATTTAGATTAATCAGAGTGGACAATGAAGTAGCACATATATGTGAAAATTAAGTTTGTCCAAGAACATGTAGAACTAAAAGTAGATTGTTGTGAGACAATCCTGCCATGGTTCCTGGGCATTCATGCATGTTTTTGCTGGGTGTGTCAAGAATGCAAGCCATGGTAACTCTTTACCTGGGACATTTCCAAGGCTTTGTTTGTAACAAGCAACCTAGAGGGATGAGATAATATCATTCTTTGGGACAAACATTAGGCTTACTTCCTGTTTCCTATGAAAGAAGTGGATTGCCTAGGCTTATTGTTTATCATCTGTGACACAAATCTACTGCATGGGCAGTAACCGTCTGTGCCTCTCCATGTCATGCCTGTGGAATCGTGTGTACATGGGGTATCAATAAACATCTATATTCATGCTGTTTTCATGACACAAAAAATGAGTAATAAATGATAATAAATAATAAATTCTCTTCTCTCTTTGCCAGGAGTCTCATGTTTTCTGCCAGCATCAATGAGATAGTAACGGGATTTCCAGTGGGTAACTACATCCCAGACACAAATACATACCCTCATGGAAATTCACAGCATATATTATTAACCTTGCAGCTCTGAGAAGCCTGGTCAAGAAAAATTTCTAAATATTTTAACCTGTGTTTTCAAAAACGCACATATGACATACCTTGGAATACACTGCTATCAGGGTTCATTTTTTTTTGTACCTTTAAATGTTTGATACATTCTAACATTTCTTCATTATTAGACATTTCCTTTTTTGTTTCACTAATGAAAACGGAATACAGTTTAATACCTCATGGTCTCAGTGACAGCCCGTCCCACTTCCTTCTTTCTTCCATAAAAGAACTTCTCTTTTGCTAGTGAACTTGTTCTCCAGACTTGCCTATTTCACCCTAGTTGTTATGTCCCAAATTGCAATTCCTTTACTATTCCCGAATAAACTCATTTTGCTTGTAAACTAATTTTAGACTATTTTTACTATTCAGATTGACAGTATCATGTGCTTTTGACATAAAGAAAGACCAAGTAGAACACTTATGTCAAAAAGGCACAGTTTTGAAAAGAATAATGAGTTCCTCCAAGAAGGACTTTGTTTCTCATGACCAGAATTTTATATTAATTAAAAACTTTTTGAGAAGAAAAAATACAGGAGGTGTTGGGATTAGTAAAAAGTATAGGTAAACTTTGAATTGTTTCTAGGAAGATTTCTGTTTTGCACAGATATGTAAGTTAAGAACAGTTGCTTTTAATTCCTCAAAGAATCAGATTATAGCTTAAATGATATCAAGGGTCTGATCTGCATATCCAACCGCATATCTTCAACTATAGAAGTTTAGAATGTTTTAGTACATCTTTTCACAAAAGCTTCAGGAGCCCCCCACCGCCACCCCTTGGGTACATAGTTTCATTTTAGGTTAGGAGAGAAGACCTAAAAATAGGTTCCCATCAGCCTCTTAACATCAGCTTTCAGTCTGACCAATTTCTGATCACAGAGCTACTTAGGAAAAAAAAAATGAATGAAAGAAAAAGAAATAGAAAAAGACAAAGACAAAGACAAGAAAAGAAATTAAAAAATGAAACCCTTTCAATTATCTTTTACAATCTTCAGCTGAGACAAACAGCAAAGGAAGAGATAATGTGAAATTATATTTTCCTCTCTCAACTGGGCACTACAGACAGATACCAACTGACTCTGGTAAAATTCTCACCCTTAGACAGATTCTGTCAGTTTTCCCAGGATCCTGCTTGCAAAGTTCTGAGTGGTATTTAAAGTAAATAGTATAGCTCTCACGTCTACCAAAATTCAACAAGATTTTCCAGCAATTTAATTTTAGTTTCCCTTGGCTATTGAATTTTAGTTTTCCTTGATAATATAGCAGTTTACCAGAAAATCCCTCAGAATCCTGTCAATCCATGGAGGAACCATATGAAGGCCCTCTTCCAAGGATGTATATGGGGAGATATATAAGACTACTAACTTGTTTATGGTCTTATTCCAAAGTTTTTTTTTGCTTTTGTTTTTTTTGTTTTGTTTTGTTTTGTTTTGTTTTGTTTTGTTTTGTTTTCAAATTGCTTAGCTATGGTCACTCTTCAGTCAGATCAGTGGTCTTCCACAATATTTTCTGTCTGTTATTTTGTCAATCTACAACCTTAGAAAATAAATCATTTACCAAAACTTATGAAGATCCTCCCTGTGTTTAGGAAATTCTTTAATGATCGCCCTAATTTTGGCCTTTGACCAAGGAGTGAAAGATACCTAAAGATCACCTGTTGGTATTATTTTTAAAAGGTAGTTATTTACTAGTATCTTCAGTGTGGAAAGGCAATTCAGATAGAGGATGAGTAGACGGAGTAACCAGGTAAAGGACTCAAATAAAGAACAGTACTGATACTGGCTCAGGTAATCACTCAGGTAAAGGAGAACAGAAGGGAACAATAGGAATCATATCAGTATTATCGTCTTTTATTTTAGGTACCTTTTACATCCTTAATTTCTCATTAACCTTTTGAAATAATCTATCAACTAAACTACTTTGGAATTTTGAAGTCTTTTGGCAATATTTGCATGCCAACTGAAATAGGTATTCCATGTAATTGTTTGATTTGAGAGTCCTTGGTTTCAAATACATTTCTTAAATGACTTATCTACTTAAAATGTTTCTCTTGAGCCAAGACAGGAAACAAGATGGCAGAGGAGTAGCAGACTGAAATATCATTAGGTCCCAGGAGTTCAGCTAGATACTTATCAAACCATTCCAAACATCTACAAACTCAACAGGAGATAGAAGAGAAGAGCAGCAATTCTAGGAACAGAAAATCAACCACTTTCTGGAAGGTAGGACATGTGAAGAAGTGAATCTGAAGTGATGGGAAGATAGCCCGGTGGGGGGGGGGCAGCTCCCAGCAAGCAGTGGCACAGCAAAGCCCAAAATCAGAACATTTAGAAGCCTGCTCCACTGAAGAACATCATTCCAGAGGCTAAGCAGGGGTGGAGCTCTCATGGGGACAGTGTGGTGTCAGGACCAGCAGGGTCACAGAAAGATCAGGGGTGTTTGAGTGTGGCAGAGTGGCCAGGTATTGGAGCAGAGACGCAGCTACAGAGACAGAGCCAATAGTGAGCTCTCAGCTTGGGGCTACCTTAAACTGTGATCCAAGGCACAGTTGGGCCACTGCTCTTTGAGTAAGGATCCCATAAGTGGCAGATCTGGAGAGACCCCCTCCTTCCTCCTCTAGGAGGAGCAGTGCAGGAACATGAAGCAGGAATCTGCTGAGTTTGGAGAACAAATGGGACTGTGCACCAGAGATAGAAATTCTTAGTCACAGGCCGGGTGAACATGGAGTGTGGCTGGAGATGAGGGAGATAGGTGGAATTGACTGCTTCTCTCTGAGGGCACAGTGAAAAGAGGAGCCCTATGCTCTCAGCTTCTCCAGGCCAGAGACTGGGAGAATGCCATTTTCATTCCCAACGCCCAAAGCTGTACAAAAAGTGTTCAAGGAATAAAAGCAATGAAGAGCAAAGTCGTGCGAGATTACTTAGCCTGGCCCTTGGCAAGGGTGGTGTAATTCTGCCTTGTGCAAAGACATTTGAGAATCACTGCAATAGGCCCCGTTGCCAGAAGATCAGCAAGAATATCCAGCCAATACCAAGTCTATTGATCAACAAGAACTGTTGAACTCCAGAGCTAGGGGAAAGCAAGGCATAGAATCATGGCTTTTTTCCCATGATCTGTAGTCTTGCAAAGTTAATTTTTTAAATTTTATTTTAATTTTTCTTATTCTATTTTTCTATTTTATTTATTTGTTTATTTTATTATATCATTTTTTATTTTATTTTAATTTTTCTTATTCTATTTTTTAACTTTTCCTCTTTCTTCTTTTAATGTTTTTTTTTAATTTAAACTATTTTATCTTAATGATAGCTTTAAAAAAAAAATCTTTTTAGGGAGGCCTGGGTGACTCAGTGGGTTGAGCCTCTGCCTTTGACTCAGGTCATGATCTCAGGGTTCTGGGATTGGGCCCCATGTCAGGCTCTCGGCTCAGTGGGGAGCCTACTTTCCCCCTACCACTCTATATCAGCCTGCCTGTCTTCCTACTTATGATCTCTGTCAAATAAATAAACAAAAATTAAAAAAAAAAACTTTTAAAATTTTCATTGTTACAGTCATATTTTATCCCTCCATTGTATTTAGCCTTATTTTTTTGTATAGGTTCTTTTCATTAAAATTTTGGGATACAATTTCTTCTAATAGATCAAAATATACCTTAAATCTAGCACATGGGTTTGTTCTAGTCTCCAGCCTTATCACATTCTCTCCTTTCTTTTTTTTTTTAATTTTTCCAACCAACTTATCAATTCTTTTCTAGAAACTTATTTTAATTTTCATCTATACAGTTATATTTCATCCCTTCTTATTTTTGCAATATACAAGTTTTTCTTTCTTTAAAATTTGGGAGATAGTTTCCTCTAAGACCAGAATACACCTAAAATCAAGTGGGTGGCTCTATTCTATTCAGCAATCATATATTTATTTTTTGTTTGTTTGTTTTGTTTTGTTTTTATTTTTCCCACTTTCTTCTCCCCCCAGTTTCAGGTGTCTTCTGATATGATTACCATATATTTTACTGGGGTCTTTGCCACTCTTTTAGTATTTTATTCTCTCATTCATATATTCTTATCTGGATAAAATGACAAGGCAGAAAAACCACAAAAAATAATAATAATAACAAGAGGCAGTACGAATAGCTAGGGACCTAATCAATAAGGACATTGGTAATATGTCAGAACTAGAGTTCAGAATGATGATTATCAAGGTGCAAGCTGGGTTCAAAAAAGGCATGGAAAATATTAGAGAATCCCTTTCTGGAGAAATAAAAGAACTAAAATCAAAGCAAGTTGAAATAAAAAAGCTATTAATGAGGTGAATCAAAAATGGAGGCTCTTCTGGCTAGGATAAATGCAGAAGAGAGAATTAGTGATATAGAAGACCAAATGATGGAGAATAAAGAAGCTGAGCAAAAGAGGGACAAACAACTACTTGACCACAAGGGGAGAATTCGAGAGATAAGTGATACCACAAAATGAAACATTATTAGAATAATTGGGATCCCAGAAGAAAAAGAAAGAGAGGGAAGAAGGTAGACTGAAGCAAATTAAAGTAGATAATATCCCTAATATGGCAAAGGGAACAAGCATCAAACTCCAGGAGGTACAGAGAATCCCCCCTGAAAATCAGCAAAAATATATTGACACACTGTCATCTAATAATAAAACGTACAAGTCTTAGTGACAAAGAGAAAATCCTGAAAACAGCTGGGGACAAGAACCTGGTAACATACAATGGCAGAAATATTAGATTGGCAGCAGACTTATCTACAGAGACCTGGCAGGACAGAAAGAACTGGTATAATATATTCAGAGCACTAAACAAGAAAAATATGCAGTCAATAATACTATATCCAGCTAGGTAGTCATTGAAAATAGAAGGGGAGATTAAAAAACTTCCAGGACAAACAAAAATTAAAAGAACTTGCAAACACCAAACCAGCCCTACAGGAAATATTGAAAGGGGTCCTCCAAGCAAAGAAAGCCCAAGATAGTAGACCAGAGAGGTACAGAGACAATATACAGTAACAGTCACCTTACAAGCAATACAATCGCCCTAAATTCATACATTTCAATAGCCACCCTGAATGTAAATGGGCTAAATGCCCCAATCAAAAGACACAGGGTATCAGAATGGATAAAAAAACAAAACCCATAAATATGCTGCTACAAGAAACACATTTTAGACCCCAAGACACCTCCAGATTTAAAGTGAGGGGGTGCAAAAGTGCAAAACAATTAACCATGCTAATGGACATCAAAATAAAGCTGGGGTGGCAATCCTCATATCAGATAAACTAGATTTTAATCCAAAGACTATAATAAGAGATGAGGAATGACACTATATCATACTCAAAGGGTCTTTCCAACAAGATCTAGCAATTTTAAATATCCATGCCCTTAACATGGGAATAGCCAATTATATAAACAAATTAATAACAAAATCAAAGAAACACATCGACAATAAAACAATAATAGTAGGGGACATTAACACACCCCTCACTGAAATGGACAGATCATCCAAGCAAAAGATTAACAAGGAAATAAAGGCCTTAAATGACACACTGGACCAGATGGACATCACAGATATATTCAGAACATCCCATCCCAATGCAGCAGAATACACTTCTTCTCTAGTGCGCATGGAACATTATCCAGAATAGATCACATCCTGGGTCAAAAATCAGGTCTCAATCAGTACCAAAAGCTTGGTAAAAATCTTGGTAAAAAATTGGTAAGGATTGGTAAAGATTGGTTTAAAAAAAATCATCCCCTGCATATTTTCAGGCCATAATACTCTGAAGCTAGAACTCAATCACAAAAGGAAAGTTGGAAAGAACTCAAATACATGGAGGCTAAAGAGCATCCTACTAAAGAATGAATGGATCCACCAGGAAATTAAAGAAGAATTAAAAAAAATTTCATGGAAACAAACGAAAACGAAAACACGACTGTTCAAAATCTTTGGGACACAGCAAAAGCAGTCCTGAGAGGAAATTATATGGTGATACAAGCCTTTCTCAAGAAAAAAAAAAAAGGTCTCAAGTACACAATCTAACCCTACACCCAGAGGAGCTGGAGAAAGAACAGCAAAGAAAGCCTAAACTCAGCAGGAGAAGAGAAATAATTAAGTCCAGAGCCTAAATCAATGAAGTACAAATGAAAAACACAGTAGAACAAAACAATGAAACCAGGAGCTGGTTCTTTGAAAGAATTAATAAGATCGATAACCCCCTGGCCAGACTTATCAATAATAAAAGAGAAAGGAACCAAGTAAATAAAATCATGAAGGAAAGAGGAGATATCACAACCAACATCAAAGAAACACAATTATAAGAATATATTATGAGCAACTATGTGCCAACAAATTTGACAACCTGGAAGAAATGAATGCATTCCTAGAGACTTATACACTACCAAAACAGAACCAGGAAGAAATAGAAAACCTGAACAGATACATAACCAGTAAGGAAATTGAAGCACTCATCAAAAATCTCCCAACAACAAACAAGAGCCCAGGGCCAGACGACTTCCCAGGGGAATTCTACCAAACATTTAAAGAAGAATTAATACCTATTCTCCTGAACCTGTTCCAAGAAATAGAAATGGAAGGAAAACTTCCAAACTCATTTTATGAGGCCAGCATTACCTTGATCCCAAAAGCAAAGACCCCATCAAAATGGAGAATTACAGAGCAATATCCTTGATGAATATGGATACAAAAATTAACACCAAAATACAAGCCAATAGGATCCAAAAGTACATTAAAAGGATTGTTCACCACGAGTAAGTGGGATTTATTCCTGGGCTGCAAGGTTGATTCAACATCCACAAATCAATCAGTGTGATAAAATACATTAATAAAAGAAAGAACATAAACCATATGATACTCTCAATAGATGCTGAAAAAGCATGTGACAAAGTACAGCATCCCTTCATGATCAAAACCATTCAAAGCATAGGGATAGAAGATACATGCCTCAATATCATCAAAGCAATCTATTAAAAACCCACAGTGAATATCATTCTCAATGGGTAAAAACTGAGAACTTTCCCCCTAAGGTCAGGAACATGGCAGGGATGTCAACTATCACCATCGTATAGTACTAGAAGTCCTAGCCTTAGCAATCAGACAACAAAAAGAAATTAAAGTTATCTGAATTACCAAAGAAGTCAAACTCATTCCTTGCAGATGATATGATACTTTATCTGGAAAAGCCAAAAGATTCCACCTCAAAACTGCTAGAACTCATATAGGAAATCAGTAAAGTGTCAGGATATAAAATCAATGCACATAAATGCAGGATATAAATGCAGGATATAAAATCAGTGCACAGAAATCAGGTGCATTTCTATAAACCAACAGCAAGACAGAAGAAATTGAAATTACAGACTTTATCCCAAATACAATTGCACCCAAAACAATAAGATACCTGGGAATAAACCTAACCAAAGAGGCAAAGAATCTGTACTCAGAACACTATAAAGTACTCATGAAAGAAATTGAGGAAGACAAAAAGAAATGGAAAAATGTTCCATCCTCATGGAGTGGAAGAACAAATATTGTGAAAATGTCCACACTACCTAAAGAAATCTACATGTTTAATGCAATCTCTATCAAAATAACATCAATTTTTTTTTTCAAAGAAATGGAACAAATAATCCTAAATTTATATGGAACCAGAAAAGACCCTGAATAGCCAGAGGAATGTTGAAAAAGAAAGTAAAAGTTTGTAGCATCACAATTCCAGACTTCAAGCTCTATTACAAAGCTGAAATCATCAAGACAGCATGGTGCTGGAACAAAAGCTGACACATAGATCAATGGAACAGAATAGAGAGCCCAGAAATAGACCTTCAACTGTATGGTCAAGTAATCTTCGACAAAGCAGGAAAGAATGTCCAATGGAAAAAAGACAGTCTCTTTAAGAATGGTGTTGGGAAAACTGGACAGCCACATGTAGAAGAGTGAAACTGGACCATTTCCTTATACCACACACAAAAATAGACTCAAATTGCATGAAAGACCTCAATGTGACACAGGCATCCATCAAAATCCTTGAGAAGAACACAGGCAGCAACCTCTTCAACCTCAGCCACAACTTCTTCCTAGAAACATTGCCAAGGGCAAGGGAAGCAAGGGCAAAAATGAACTATTGGGACTTGATCAAGATCAAAAGTTTTTGCACAGCAAAGGAAACAGTCAACCAAACCAAAAGACAACTGAGAGAATGGGAAAAGATATTCTCAAATGACATATCAGATAAAGTGCTAGTATCCAAAATCTATAAAGAACTTATCTAACTCAACACCCAAAGAACAAATAATCAAGAAATGGGCACAGGACATGAACAGACAATTTTGCAATGAAGACATCCAGATGGCCAACAGACACATAAAAAAGTGCTCCACATCACTCAGCATCAGGAAAATACAATCAAAACCACAATGAGATACCAGCCCACAACAGTCAGAATGGCTAAAATTAACAAGTAAGGAAACGATAGATGTTGGCTAGGATGTAGAGAAAGTAGAACCCTCCTACACTGTTGGTGAGAATGCATGCTAGTGCAGCCATTCTGGAAAACAGCAGGGAGGTTCCTCAAAAAGTTGAAAACACAGCTACCCTATGACCCAGCAATTGAACTACTAGGTATTTACCCTAAAGATATAAATGTAGTGATCCTAGGGGGCACATGCACATGAATGCTTATAGAAGCAATGTCCACAATAGCCAGACTATGGAAAGAACCTAGATGTCCATCAACAGATGAATGGATAAAGAATAGGTGATGTATATATACAATATATACTGTGAAACCATCAAAAGAAATGAGATCTTGCCATTTGCAACAACGTTGATGGAACTAGAGGGTATTATGCTGAGTGAAATAAGTCAATCAGAGAAAGACAATTATTATATGATCTCTCTGATACGAGGAAGTTGAGAGGCATGTCAGGGGGCTTGGGGGTAGAGAAGGAAAAAATGAAACAAGATGGTATTGGGAGGGAGACAAACGATGAGACTCTTAAACTCACAAAACAAACTGAGGGTTGGGGAGGTAGGGAGAAGGTGACAATGTACATTTCTGTCCAGCCGTATCTAACTGCAAATGAAACATGCCCACATTTCTGCCCAGCCATATTCTTGAGCCCCCAACGTCACAGTTTCCAAGCCATGTTCTCAAGATTCAAAATAAGTTCTATGTAGTAAGATATAGACATTTTTGTAGATATCCAAAGCTCACAGGATTATAGTTTTCAGGCATAAAATGAGTGAGTGTACTGAAAAGTGACACATTAAACCTTTCAGGACTTAAGGATCTTTTTTTTTTTTTTTTTTAACTAAGATGTGGGTCTCTCAGGACCAAATTAGTACCTAAGAGAGATTGCCACTGCATTGGGGATTATGCAGTGTTTTATAGTGTACCTTATCAAACAGAAATTTTCTTCAGATTGGGAGGTGACCTAGTGTCAATCTAGCCCATTCCATGATCAACTCATCCTAACATCAGAATCTTAAAGTTAGGTGGCAAGTGCTATAGAAGCTTTTCAGTGCTTGACCCAAACCCACAAATTTTGCAGCTTTTGGCTGCCAAAATTTCCATCAGCAATAGCTTTTACCCACATAAAATAAGACAAGCAAGCTTGTGCACATTAACACACCAGCAATAACAAAATATATATTCTGTGGACTGGCTGGTATAAGGCCTTTCTGCATCACCAATTCCCAGTGTAGAACTGGTGACTGGGGAAAGAATTGAACCAGGAGACCCCAACAAACAGGGGCCACAGACTGGGATAAACTGCTTATTCAGTCTTAAATCAAAATTGTATCCACCTATAGCATCACACTAGACCTATTCCTGCTTAAGTTGTGCCTAGTCTGACTACAGACCCAGTAAGTTTTTAAATCAGACCCAGCCCTGCTCTGACTAGCAGCCACCAGCAGCTCTCAGTGTGAAACATGAAGAGGGATTCCAAACAACTGGGGAATTACAGACTTATCCAAAGGCTAGGGACTTGGGTTGTGCATGGAACATAGGTCATCTCAAGCTGACTAGACTAGAAAGCCAATTATATCAGGAACTCAACACAAGGATGGCAGAGTTCAGAACTGAAAGACACCCATGGCTCTCGGAAATGGTGAGAAATACCAAGAAACTCAAAGGGGTCATAGAAACCATGTCTGCTTCTCCCTCCACAAAGCTGTCAAGAGTTTCCTTTGGATCTTGATACTGTGGCCAGATCTGTTATTTTTTTTTTCTACTAAGTAAATTTGAAAGATCTTATTGGTTTTGTTTAATGATTCATGAGTTGGGCAGTATATCACCTAGGAAACAGGAAGTGTCTCCAAGGAGCTGTACAAAATTGAAGACTTTTATATGCAGAAGGAGGTGGGAGAAAGCAGCTACTAGCAAGGAGTGTATTGTGGCCAGGTCACTTTACTTTGGGGGACTGTAGGGGTCTATCAAGAAGATTACCTAAATGGTGCTGACCAGGTAATTTCAGATTGCTCACTTAAGATTCCATTTCTGGGAGGTGCTGAAATTGTAATTAAATGAAATACTAAGTTTCTGTTTAGTGACATGGGCTTAGACCAAGAGACTCCATTTAGGCCTATTGTATCTCTCTCTCTCTCTCTCTCTCTCTAACAGATTGTAATAGATTGTGTGTGTTGGTGGAGATATCAGCAAGAATTTTTCAAGGAGGAATAATAATTCACATTGATAAATGGGGAAAGTAATGAATGTCAGGGAAATGAAACAATATGTGCATAGGCAGAACCTTAAACAAGCATTCTGTATTTTTAGCAATAATGGATACTCCAGTTTAAATGGCAGGTCGTAAAATTAGAGAAACATGAACAGAGGTTAAATATTAGGTTGGTGGTTGGCGACATGAATTCTAGACTAAGAAACTGATCATCAGTTAGCTGACAACTGGTATTATCTGGTGATATATGAGACAATAAGAATAGTCCATATGAGAATAAAAATTCATTTTATCTAGTGGCTGAGGCTATAGGAAGATATTAAAAATGATTGTGATTTTTGACTTGTGAGGCTGGGAAATGTGCATTACCATTAAAAAATAATACTAATCAGGGGCGCCTGGGTGGCTCAGTGGGTTAAGCCGCTGCCTTCGGCTCAGGTCATGATCTCGGAGTCCTGGGATTGAGTCCCGCATCGGGCTCTCTGCTCAGCGGGGAGCCTGCTTCCTCCTGTCTCTCTGCCTGCCTCTCTGCCTGCTTGTGATCTCTCTCTGTCAAATAAATAAATAAAATCTTTAAATAATAATAATAATAATAATAATAATAATAATCAGACTCTGGAAGTATATAATTATGGTTTCAATTTTTTTCCCCAAAGTCTTTTTTAAACATACATGTGGAACTAGAACTCAGCTAAGTATTTCACATAAATTTTATTATTTATTTCTTACAATAACAGTCCTACAAAGTAAATTTTGACTATTATTCTCAAATTATACAAAAGATAAATGAGGATTGGAAAGTTTACATGGCTAATAATTGACACAGCGATGATTAGCAGAAAGTTTTGAGTCTGACATCTCCACACTAAAACACCTCCCAAGTGACTCCCTGGAGCATTTGGGGATATTAAAAGTTTATGGCTACACGTCTTACATTTATTCATTTTATTATTACTATTATTATTATTTATGTTTAATGTCTAGCCTCTCACCTAAAGGCAGTAAGAATTTCAACCTTGGAAACTATACTTAAATACAATGACAAATGTCAATCCTGGGTAATCATGCTTAGCAAAGGGGTTGTTGGTGGAGAGATTTCTAGTAGTGAATTATGAGACAAAGATATTTTTAAGACTTATTAACATAAATACAAGTAGAATGGAATAATAATGTAATGATAATGGAAGCCACATTTCTATAATTGAAATAATCCATATTCTGTAGTACCCCAGGTTAATTTGTAAAATTAGTATGAAATGACAAATGAATAGAAAGTTACTGTGCTTTTAGACAAAGTTTAATTTGCTGAGTCAGTATTCAGTTTAGTTATTCTGTTTCAATTTGCTTTTCTTCAGATTTTTTTTTGTGTTTTCTGATATTCAGAATGAAAAATGAAGTGAGTGATCGTTAAAAAGTAATAAAAGCCCAAGTTCTTAGTGTATCATGCTTTGGCCGATTCATTTCACCTTATTTCACATCATATGCTTAAAGTACAAATATTTTGCTTTTTTATTCTGTTTGATCATTTTTTTCAAATATTTTATTTCTTTTATTTGAAAGATAGAGAGGGTGCATAAGAGAGAGAGAGAGAGAGACCACAAGTGGGGTGATGGGCAGAGAGGGAAACACCCTCTGTGATGAGCAGAGCTCAATCCCAGGACTTGGATCATGACCTGAGCTGAAAGCAGATGCCCAACCAACTGAGCCACCCAGGTGCCGCAGTTTCCTGATTTCTAAAATGTAGATTACATTTTATGGAAATCCTTGAGTACAGATCCTTTACCTCTTTGGTTAGGTTTATTCCCAGGTATCCTATGATTCTTGGTGCTATAGTAAATGGAATCGATTCTCTAATTTTTCTTTCTATTTTTTCATTGTTAGTGTATGAGAAAGCAACTGATTTCTATGCATTGACTTTGTATCCTGCCACATTACTGAATTCCTGTATGAGTTCTAGTAGTTTGGGGGTGAAGCCTTTTGGGTTTCCATATAAAGTATCATATAATCTGTGAAGAGAGTTTGAGTTCTTTGCCAATTTAAATACATTTTATTTCTATTTGTTGTCTGATTGTTGTTGCTAGGACTTCCAGTACTATTTTGAACAACAGTGGCAAGGGTGGACATCATTGTCATGTTCCTGATCTCGAAGGGAAGGCTGCCAGCTTTTCCCCACTGAGGATGATATTCACCGTTGGTTTTTCATAGATAGATTTTATGAAGTTGAGGAATGTTCCCTCTTTCCCTATACTCTGAATGGTTTTAATCAGGAATGAATGCTGTATCTTGTCAAATGCTTTTTCTGCATCAATTTAGAGGATGATGTGGTTCTTCTCTCTTCTCTTATTGGTGTGTTCTATCACATTGATTGATTTGCAAATGCTGAACTACCCTTGCATCCCATGGATAAATCCCACCTGGTCATCATGGGTAATCTTTTTAATGTACTGTTGGATCCTATTAGCTAGAATCTTGTTGAGAATCTTGGCATCCATATCCATCCAGGATATTGGTCTTTGCCTGTTTTGGGGATCAGAGTAATGCTGGCTTCATAAAAAGAGTCTGGAAGTTTTCCTTCTTTTTCTATCTTTTGAAACAGCTTCAGGAGAATAGGTATAATTTCTTCTTTGAATGTTTGTTAGAATTCTCCAGGGAATCTGTCAAGTACTGGGCTCTTGCTTTTTGGGAGGTTTTGATCACTGCTTCAATCTCATTACAAGATATTGGTCTGTTTGGGCTGTCAATTCCATCCTGATTCAGTTCAGGAAGTTTATAGGTTTCCAGGAATGCATCCATTTCATCTAGGTTGCTTAACTTATTGATGTAATAACTGTTGGTAGTAATTTCTGATGATTATTTCTATTTCCTTGGTGTTAGTCATGATCTCTCCCTTTTCATTCATAATTTTATCAATTTGGGTCCTCTCTCTTTTCTTTTGAATTAGATTGGCTGATGGTTCATAGATCTTATTGATTCTTTCAAAAAAAAACAGCTTCTAGTTTCACTGATGTGTTGTACTATTATCTCTAGTTACTATCTCATTGATCTCTGCTCTAGTCTTGATGATTTCCCTTCTTGTGTGTAGGATTGGTTTAATTTGTTGTTGATTCTCCAGTTCTTCAAGGAGTAAAGAGAGCTGGTGTATTCTGGATTTTTCAGGTTTGGGGGGGGGTTGTTTGTTTTATTTTTTTTAATTTTTTTATTTTATTTCTTAATTTTTTATTTTTTTTATTATTTATTTATTTATTTATTTTGAAGGAGGCTTGGATGGCTATGTATTTCCCTCTTAGGACCAACTTTGCCATATCCCATAGGTTTTGGACTGGAGTGTCTCCATTCTCATTAGTTTACATGAATTGTTTAAGTTCTTCCTTGATTTCCTGGTTGATCCAAACATTCTTAAATAGGGTGGTTATGAGTTTGTGAGTGTTTGAATTCCTTCCAAACTTTTTCTTGTCATTGAGTTCCAGTTTCAAAGCACTGTGGTCTGAGAATATTCAGGGAATAATCTCAGTCTTTCGGTATTAGTTGAGCCCTGATTTGTGACCCAGTATGTGTTCTATTCTGGAGAAATTTCCATGTGTGCTCAAGAAGAATGAGTATTCTCTTGTTTTAGGGTGAAATGTTCTGTATATATATGAGGTCCATCTGGTCCAGTGTGTCATTCAATGCTCTTGTTTCTTTTGACTTTCTGCTAGGATCATCTGTCCATTACTGAGAGTTATTTGTTAAGATCCCCTACTATTAATGTATTCATATCAATACGATTCTTCATCTTAACTAACAGTTGTCTTTTTTTTTAATTTTTAAAAATATTTTATTTATTTATTTAACAGAAATCACAAGTAGGCAGAGAGGCCGGCAGAGAGAGAGGAAGTGAAGCAGACTCCCTGCTGAGCAGAGAGCCTGATGTGGGGCTTGATCCCAGAACCCTGAGATCATGACCTGAGCTGAAGGCAGAGGCTTTAACCCACTGAGCCACCCAGGCACCCTTGACTAACAGTTATCTTATGTAGTTGGCTGCTCCCATATTAGGGGCATCAATATTTACAACTTTTAGATCTTCTTGGTAGATAGACTCTTTAAGAATGATATAGTGTCCTTCTTTATTTCTGACTACAGTCTTTAGTTTAAAATCTAATTTATTTGATATAAGAATTGCTACCCCAGTTTTTGTTGTTGTTGTTGTTGTTGTTGTTTGGTTGGTTGTTTTTTTGTTTGTTTGTTTGTTTGTTTGAGGCCCATTGGCATGAAAGATGCTTCTCCATCCCTTCACTTTCAGTCTGGATGTATCCTTAGGTTCAAAATGGGTCTCTTGTAGACAACATATGGACAGGTCCTGTTGTTTTATCCAATATGCAACCCTGTGTTGTTTTATGGGAGCATTTAGGCTATTCACATTGAGAGTGATTATTTAAATATGTTTTTGTTGGCATCATGGTTCCTGTGAAGTCCTTGTTTCTATACATTGTCTCTGTAAATTTCTGTTCTATGACGCTTTTGGGTTCTTTCTTCTTTTATAGAGCCTCCCTTAATATTTCTTATAGTGCCAGCTTGGTGGTCACATACTTTTTTAAACCTTGCTGGTCTTGGAAGCTCTTTATCTCGCCATCCATTTTGAATGTCAACCTTGCTGGATAAAGTATTCTTGGCTGCATGTTCTTATCATTTAGTGTCCTAAATGTCTTGCCAGCTCTTTCTAGCTTGCCAGGTTTCTGTGGACAGGTCTGACATTATTCTGATGAACCTTCCTGTATACCTAAGGAATCTCTTCCCCCTAGCCTCTCTCAAAAGCTCTTGTCTAAAATTATGATTCACCAGTCTCACAATCAAGAGCTAAAGGTCATTCTAGATTCGTTGATCTTGGAGGGTGGTCATTCTGCCTCTCAGACACAAACACTGGTTCCATTTCGCAGATTGGGAAAATTTTCATGGAGAATTTTTTCAACTATATATTCTAGTCTTCCTTTCTTTCTCCTCCCATTCAGGGATCCCTATAATTCTGACACTGGAATGTTTTATGGCATAATTTTTTTTTCCTATTTCTGTTTTCATGGCTTCTAAGCTGTTTATTCCAGGCCTCCTCCTGATCCTTTTTCTCTACCATTTTGTCCTCTAGATCACTAATTCTACCTTCTGCCTTTGTTACCGTAGCTGTTAATAATATTTAGATTAGATTGGATCTCATTGATAGCATTTTTAACTTCTTCCTGGGTGTCTTCCACTTCTGCCCTAATCAATTTCACATTGTCAATAATGGTTTTCTCCAACCTGGTCATTGCCTTGATAATTGTTACTCTGAATTCTCTTTCCAACAAACTGTTTATGTCCATATCCAATAGCTCTGATGGAGAGTGCACAGTCTCTGAATTTTTTCCTTTGTTGGGTGTCCCTCTTCCTAGCCATTTTAGTGAGAGGTAGTTGAGGGGATGTGTAGCTGAATATATCAACCATGATCCATTCAAGGTGCACCCTGGAACGCTTCTGAGCAATTGGAAGTTGCCACCAAAAAAGAAAGAAAAAAAATGAAAAATGAGAGAGAGGAAGAGAATGACAGAAAAATAAAGAGAAACCCCAGACTGAATGGGCCCCAAAGGTAAGATTTATAAGGTATAAAACAAAACCAGACATTACACAGGTAAATGACAAGAAAGAAAAAAAAAAAAAAGAAGAAGAAGCCAGACAAAATGAATCCCAATTATAAGATTTATATAATACCAGAACAAAAACAAATACACAGAAACACTGACAAAAGAAAAAGATGGGAGGTTATAAATCCTCAATGTGGGTGAGAAAGGACATTTTGATTTTTCTTGGGTGTATCTTGATATCTTTGTTAAAGGACTCAACTTTTGGGAGGAGTCAAGATGGCGGAGAAGTAGCAGGCTGAGACTACATCAGGTAGCAGAAGATCAGCTAGATAGCTTATCAAACCATTGCAAACATCTACAAATCCAGCAGGAGATCAAAGAGAAGAAGAGCAACAATTCTAGAAACAGAAAACTGACCACTTTCTAAAGGTAGGGCCGGCAGAGAAGTGAATCCAAAGAAACAGGAAGATAGACTGCAGGGGGAGGGGATGGCTCCCAGCAAGTGGTGGAACAACGGAGCACAAAATCAGGACTTTTAAAAGTCTGCTCCACTGAGGGACATTGCTCCAGAGGCTAATCCAGGGTGAAGCCCACGTGGGGTCAGTGTGGCCCCAGGTCCTGCCGGGTCACAGAAGGATCGGGGGTGTCTGAGTGTTGCAGAGCTCGCATGTATTAGAGTGGGGAAGCTGGCTACAGAGACAAAGCTGAGGAGTGATCTCCCATCTCAGATTTACCTTGAACCAGTCACAGCCTGGGCGAGCTCAGAGTGCGGCCAGAGGCCAAGGAGACGGGAGTGATTGAGCACTTTTCTTTGAGGGCGCACTGAGGAGCAGAGCAACGAGTTCTCGGCTCCTCTGGGCTGAAGAGTGGGAGGTCGCCATTATCATTCCCATCCTCCAGAACTCTACAGAAAGCGTTCAGGGAACAAAAGCTCCCAAAAGCAAACCTGAGGAGATTACTTAGCCTGGCCCCTGGTAAGGGCGGGGCAATTCCACCTTGGGCAAAGACACTTGAGAATTACTATAACAGGCCCCTCCCCCAGTAGATCAACAAGAAATCCAGTCAAGACCAAGTTCACTTACCAAGGAGAACAGCGGAATTCCAGAGGAGGAGAAAGCAAAGCACAGAAATCATGGCTTTCTCCCCGTGATTCTTTAGTCTTGCAGTTAATTATTTTTTTTCTTCTGCTAAATTTTTTTAACCTTTACCCTTTCCTCTTTTAACATTTTTAACTAGTTTATCTTAACAATACCTTTCAAAATAATAATAATCATCATCTTTTTTGAAACTTCATTATTATAGTCATATTTTATACTTCATTGTATCTAACTTTATTTTTTGATACACATAGTGTTTTTTCTTCTAAAAAATTTGGGCTACAACTTCTTCTAATAGAATTAAATATACCCTTAATCTAGCTCTGGACTTGTTCTAGTCTCCAACCTGAGCAAATTCCCTCCACTTTCTTTTTCTTTATTCTCCCAACCAACTTATTTTATCAACTCCTTTTTTTAGAAATTAAAAAAAAAATTTTTCGTCATCTTTATAAGCATATCCCCTCCCTTCAATGTGTATACCCTTAAATATGTTTTTCATTCTTTAAAATTTGGGGAGGTAGCTTCTTCTGAAAGACAAAAATACTCCCAAAATTAAGTGGGTGACCCTGTTCTAGTCACCAGTCTAATATATATATATTTTTTTTCTTTTTTAATATTTTTTCTTTATTTATTTTCTTTCTTAAATTTTTTTAAATTCTTTTTATCCCCTTTCTCCCTCCCATGACCTGGGGACTCTTTTGATTTGTTTAAATTACATTTTCCTGGGGTCTTTGCCACCCATCTAGTATTTTTTTTGCTCCTTCATATATTATATATATTCAATATATAGAATATTGAATATATTCTATATATATTCTATATATATTCTATGTCTTCATATATTCAAAATGACAAGGCAGAAAAACTCACCACAAAGAAAAAAGAATAAGAGGCAATACTGAAGGCTAGGGACCTAATTAATACAGACATTGGCAGTATGTCAGATCTAGAGTTCAGAATGACGATTCTCAAGGTACTAGCTGGGCTCAAAAAAGGCATGAAAGATATTAGAGAAACCCTGTCTGGAGAAATAAAAGCCCTTTCTGGAGAAATAAAAGAACTAAAATCTAACCAAGTTAAAATCAAAAAAGCTATTAATGAGGGGCAATCAAAAATGGAGGCTCTTACTGCTAGGATAAATGAGGCAGAAGAAAGAATGAGTGATATAGAAGACCAAATGACAGAGAATAAAGGAGCTGAGCAAAAGAGAGACAAACAAATACTGGTACATGAGGAGAGAATTCGAGAGATAGGTGACACCATAAGATGAAACAATATTAGACTAATTGGGATTCCAGAAGAAGAAGAAAGAGAGAGGGGAGCAGAAGGTATATTGGAGAGAACTATTGTAGAGAATTTCCCTTATATGGCAAAGGGAATAAGCATCAAAATCCAGGAGATGCAGAGAACCCCCCTCAAAATCAATAAGAATAGGTCCACACTCTGTCACTTAATAGTAAAATTTTCAAGTCTTAATGACAAAGAGAAAATCCTAAAAGCAGCCTGGGAAAAGAAGTCTGTAACATACAATGGTAAATATATCAGATTGGCAGCAGACTTATCTGCAGAGACCTGGCAGGCCAGAAAGAATTGGCATAATATATTCAGAGCACTAAATGAGAAAAACATGCAGCCAAGAATACTATATCCAGCTAGGCTATCAATAAAAATAGAAGGAGAGGGGCACCTGCGTGGCTCAGTGGGTTAAAGCCTCTGCCTTCGGCTCAGGTCATGATCCCAGGGTCCTGGGATCGAGCCCCACATTGGGCTCTCTGCTCAGCAGGGAGTCTGCTTCCTCCTCTCTCTCTCTGCCTGCCTCTCTGCCTACTTCTGATCTCTGTCTGTCAAATAAATAAATAAAATCTTTACAAAAAAGTAGAAGGAGAGATAAAAGGCTTCCAGGACAACCAAAAACTGAAAGAATTTATAAACACCAAACCAGCTCTACAGGAAGTATTGAAAGGGGTCCTGTAAGCAAAGAGAGACCCTAAAAGTAGTAGAATAGAAAGGAACAGAGACAATACACAGTAATAGTCACTTTACAGGCAATACAATGGCACTAAATTCATATCTCTCAATAGTTACCCTGAATATAAATGGGCTAAATGCCCCAGTCAAAAGACACAGTGTATCAGAATGGTAAAAAAAAAAAAAAAAAAAAAAAAAAAAAAAAAAAAAAAAACCATCAATATGCTGCGTACAAGAAACTCATTTTAGAACAGAACACACCTCCAGATTTAAAGTGAGGGGGTGGAAAACAATTTACCATGCTAATGGACATCAGAAGAAAGCTGGGGTGGCAATCCTTATTTCAGATCAATTAGATTTTAATCCAAAGACTATAATAAGAGATGAGAAAGGACACTATATCATACTCAAAGGGTCTGTCCAACAGGAAGCTCTAACAATTTTAAATATCTATACCCCTAACATGGGAACAGCCAACTATATAAACCAATTAATAATAAAATCAAAGAAACACATCGACAATAATACAATAATAGTAGGGGATTTTAACACTCCCCTCACTGAAATGAACAGATCATCCAAACAAAAGATCAACAAGGAAATAAAGGCCTTAAATGACACATTGTACCATATGGACATCACAGATATATTCAGAATATCCCATCCCAAAGCAGAAGAATACACATTCTTCTCTAGTGCACATGGAACATTCTCCAGAATAGATCACATCCTGGATCATAAATCAGGTCTCAACCAATATCAAAAGATTGGAATCATTCCCTGCATATTTTCAGACCACAATGCTCTGAAGCTAGAATTCAATCACAAGAGGAAATTTGGAAAGAACTAAAATACATGGAGACTAAACCGCATCCTTCTAAAGAATGAATGGGTCAACCAGAAAATTAAAGAAGAATTGAAAAAATTCATGGAAACAAATGATAATGAAAACACATTGGTTCAAAATCTGTGGGACACAGCAAAGGCAGTCCTAAGAGGAACATATATAGTGATACAAGCCTTTCTCAAGAAACAAGAAAGGTCTCAAGTACACAACCTAACACTACACCTAAAGGAGCTGGAGAAAGAAAAACAAAGAAAGCCTAAACCCAACAGGAGAATAGAAATCATAAAGATCAGAGCAGAAATCAATGAAATAGAAACTAAATAATAATAATAATAATAATAATAATGATAATAATAGAACAAATCAACAAAACTAGGAGTGGTTCTTTGAAAGAATTAAGATTAATAAAACCCTGACCAGACTTATCAAAAAGAAAAGAGAAAGGACCCAAATAAATAAAGTCATGAATGAAAGAGGAGAGATCACAACCAACACCAAAGAAAAACAAACAATTATAAGAACATACTATAAGCAACTCAACGCCAACAAATTCGACAAGCTGGAAGAAATGGATACATTCCTAGAGATGTATAAACTACCACAAATGAACAAGGAAGAAATAGATAACATGAACAGACCCATAACCAGTAAGGAGATTGAAACAGTCATCAAAAATCTCTCAACAAACAAGAGCCCAGGGCCACATGGTGTCCCAGGGGAATTCTACCAACTATTTAAAGAAGAATTAATTCCTATTCTCCTGAAACAGTTCCAAAAAATAGAAATGGAAGGAAAACTTCCAAACTCATTTTATGAGACCAGTATCACCTTGATCCCAAAACCAGACAAGGATCCCATCAAAAAAGAGAATCACAGAGCAATATCCTTGATGAACACAGATGTGAAAATTCTCACCAAAATGCTAGCCAATAGGATCCAACAGTATATTAAAAGGATTATTCACCACGACCAAGTGGGATTTATTCCAGGGCTTCAAGGTTGGTTCACCATCCACAAATCAATCAATGTGATACAATACATTAATAAAAGAAAGAACAAGATCATATGATACTCTCAATAGATGCTGAAAAAGCACTTGACAAAATTCAGCATCCCTTCCTGATTAAAACTCTTCAAAGTGTAGGGATAGAGGGCACATACCTCAATATTATCAAAGCAATCTATAAAAAACCCACTGCAAATATCATTCTCAATGGAGAAAAAGTGAAAGCTTTTGCGCTAAGGTCAGGAATACGGCAAGGATGTCCGTTATCACCACTGCTATTCAGCATAGTACTAGAAGTCCTAGCCTCAGCAATCAGACAACAAAAAGAAATTAAAGGCATCCAAATCAGCAAGAAGAAGTCAAACTATTACTCATTGCAGATGATATGATATTATATGTGGGAAACCCAAAAGGCTCCACTCCAATCTGCTAGAACTTGTACAGGAATTCAGTAAGGTGTCAGGATATAAAATCAATGCACAGAAATCAGTTGCATTTCTTTACACCAACAAGAAGACGGAAGAAAGACATTAAGGAGTCAATCCCAATTACAATTGCACCCAAAACCATAAGATACTTAGGAATAAACCTAACCAAAGAGGCAAAGAATCTATACTCAGAAAACTATAAAGTACTCATGAAAGAAATTGAGGAAGACAAAAAGAAATGCAAAAATGTTCCATCCTCATGGAGTGGAAGAACAAATATTGTGAAAATGTTTATGCTATCTAAAGCAATCTACACATTTAATGCAATCCCTATCAAAATCCCATCCTTTTTTTAATTTCAAAAAATGGAACAAATAATCCTAAAATTTATATGGAACCAGAAAAGACCTCGAATAGGCAGAGGAATATTGAAAAAGAAAGCCAAAGTTGGTGGCATCACAATTCCAGACTTCAAGCTCTATTACAAAGCTGAAATCATCAAAACAGTATGGTACTGGCACAAAAACAGACACATAGATCAATGGAACAGAATAGAGAGCCCAGAAATAGACCCTCAACTCTATGGTCAACTAATCTTCGACAAAGTAGGAAGGAATGTCCAATGGAAAAAAGACAGTCTCTTCAACAAATGGTGCTGGGAAAATTGGACAGCCACATGCAGAAAAATGAAATTGGACCATTTCCTTACACCACACACAAAAATAGACTCAAAATGGATGAAGGACCTCAATGTGAGAAAGGAATCCATCAAAATCCTCGAGGAGAACACAGGCAGCAACCTCTTCGACCTCAGCCACAGCTGTTCTTCCTAGGAACATCACCAAAGGCAAGTGAAGCAAGGGCAAAAATGAACTATTGGGATTTTATCAAGATCAAAAGCTTTTGCACAGCAAAGGAAACAGTTAACAAAACCAAAAGACAACTGACAGAATGGGAGAAGATATTTGCAAACGACATATCAGATAAAGGGCTAGTATCCAAAATCTATAAAGAGCTTAGCAAACTCAACAACCAAAGAACAAACAATCCAGTCAAGAAATGGACAGAGGACATGAACAGACATTTCTGCAAAGAAGACATCCAGATGGCCAAGAGAAACATGAAAAAGTGCTCCACATCACTCGGTATCAGGGAAATACAAATAAAAACCACAGTGAGATACCACCTCACACCAGTCAGAATGGCTAAAATTAAGAAGTCAGGAAAGGACAGATGCTGGCGAGGATGTGGAGAAAGGGGAACCCTCCTACACTGTTGGTGGAATGCAAGCTGGTGCAACCACTCTGGAAAACAGCATGGAGGTTCCTCAGAAAGTTGAAAATAGAGCTACCCTATGACCCAGCAATTGCACTACTGGGTATTTACCCTAAAGATACAAATGTAGTGATCCGAAGGGACACGTGTACCCGAATGTTTATAGCAGCAATGTCCACAATAGCAAAACTATGGAAAGAATCTGAACCTAGATGTCCATCAACAGATGAATGGATAAAGAAGAGGTGGTGCGTTTATACAATGGAATACTATGCAGCCATCAAAAGAAATGAAATCTTGCCTTTTGTGATGACGTGGATAGAACTAGAGGGTATTATGCTTAGCGAAATAAGTCAATCAGAGAAAGAGAACTATCATATGATCTCCCTGATATGAGGAAGTGGAGATGCAATGTGGGGGGCATGGGGGGGTAGGAAAAGAATAAATGAAAGAAGATGGAATTGGGAGGGAGACAACCATAAGAGACTCTTAATCTCATAAAACAAACTGAGCATTGCTAGGGGGAGAGGGGAGGGAGAGGGCGGTTGTGTTATGGACATTGGGGAGGGTATGTGCTATGGTGAGTGCTGTGAAATGTGTAAACCTGGGATTCACAGACCTGTACCCCTGGGGATAAAAATACATTATATGTTTATAAAAAATTAAGAAATTAATAAAAAATTAAATTAAATTTTAAAAAGGACTCAACTTTCCAGAGACAAAGGGAGATTAAAACTGGTTTATATATAGGGGTAGTATTGATTAGGTAAAGAGGATTACCTTGAAGCTTATATCTATATGTATATTAAAAAAATAGAAAAGAAAAAGAAAAACACAGGTACATGTATGAAGAAAGTTCAAGTTAAAAGGTTATTATGGAATATGTTGTATTAAACTTCTAGTTGTATTTGTAAGTGTGTTAAAAAATTTAAACAGAACAAGAATAGTGAGAACGAATTAAAAATTAAAGTTGTGTCTATGAAATATACTGGTTTTAGGTCAGTACCAGGAGCTTTATATATTGCTTTCCCCTGATATTGGGGTTTTACTGTTTTATGGGGACCCTGGGGTGGTTTTCTTTGTAAGGGCCTATTTAGCCAGAGCAATTCCATCCAGTTAAACGGTGATTTTGTTGTTTATGCAGTAAAACTTAACTGACCCTGCCCCCGCCAGGGGAACTCACTTAAAAGCAAGTCTGGCAAACCACTAAAATATGGTAGACCAGTCCCGATAACAGAGCCCAAATACAAGGGTGGGTCAGGTCACGTGGAGATAAGAGAGCCTGAATGCAGCGATGAGTCTGGCCAGGTGGAGACATCAAATCAGTGGGGCGCGCATACTGTCTCCCTAGCTACCAAGGAGTGTGGGCCCTGCCTTTTGGGAAACTTTTGGGCACCAATCCTGACCAAGATGATAGGCTAGTTCAAATAGCTACTATGGGGTGAATTGTAATTCAATTGAACACCCATGTGTGACCTAGCATGACTGTGCAACTTTCTCTGTGTGTTGCAATCTCATTGGTCACCTGTGGGTGGCCAGGCTCAATCACATGGCCTTTGCTCTATAAAAGTTAGTTAGTCTGTGAGGCTGGGAGGGGTTGCCTCTCTGTAAGAGGCGGCCCCAAACAGTCGGTTTGATTCTCGATGCTTGGTGCAAAATAAAACTTTGCTTGACTTTGCTTTGGGTTGCTTTACGAACCCATCAGTCCTCTCATTCTTTTCGCTGGTCTCTGGGGGTGGGGCCTGCTGCCTTGTTTTTCAGGCAATCTTGCTTGGGTTGAGTCCTCCTGCCCCCTATCAAGGGTCTGGGCTCTGTGGAAACTGGCTTTTCAGGCTTTTATTCTCTGACGTTTTTGCTCTTTGGCAGCTTTTTGCAGTTTTTTAGAGGTTTAATGGAAAGCAATCTGCACCCAGACCTCTGTCTCAGAGAGAAGCCTCAGTCTGCTCCCCTCTGGGTGGTCCAGAATATACAGACTCCCATTCTGCAAACTCTGCTGAGCTATGTAACCTCCCACAGGCAGTGTACATCCCCAGCCACAGTCTCAAGGGCCACCTGAAACACCCACCTGTCCCTGCACCTCCATGCCAAACTGCAAGTGATAATGGTCCAGGGAGCTTGCTTCTGGTGGCTGCCTTTGCCTGGATTGCTGTCTGGCTGAGAGTGTTCAGACTCTCGCCCAGTACTAGAGATCACTGGCTAGTGCTCACAAGGAGCATTCTCAGGCATGGGTGTGGAGTGCGGTTCAGACCCTGGTGGTGCAGTGAGCACAGAGTGCAAAAGGCTATGGTTCTAGAGATCACCCACCAGACTCTCTCAAGCAGCACAAGCCTGGGGGTCTGGGATCAGGAACTGGAGGCTCTGCCACCACACTCTCTCTGAAACAAGTGGTTGCAGGTGGTGCCCATCCTGAGTCTGTGGACTTAAGCCCATGCCCATGACCGCCTGATTCCACCAGTTGGTCTTTAAGATCTTTTGCTCTTTTTGAGTGCTTTTAACTAGAATCCAAGTCATTGTTGGTCCCCAATCACAGGGCACTATTGTATTGGGATATTACTTTTCAATGGTTGCTTCTGGTGGCTCTCTCATCCTTCTGTTTATCCTCCAATATCAGTGCAATAATTCCCAGTATGCTTTACCTGTCCACTGGAGTCTTCTGCCCCTATAGAGATCCAGAAGTGTATGATCCTACATCTCAGGCTGGTTTCATGGGTGTTCAGAATATTCTGGTAGATAATTAGCTCACTTTAGGGGACCGGTTGAAAGAGCGTCTCCTATTTCTCCGCATCTTGCCCTCCTTTTTTTTTTTTCCTTAAGATTTTATTTATTTATTTGACAGAGGAGAGATCACAAGTAGGCAGAGAGGCAGGCAGAGGGAAAGCCTGACACGGGGCTTGATCCCAGGATCCTGAGACCATGACCTGATCTGAAGGCAGAGGTTTAACCCGCTAAGCCACCCAGCACCCCCTTGATGTCTCTTTCTTATGCCTCATTGTTAGTGTATAGAACTACAAATAACCTCTGTGCATTGATTTTATATACTTCAACTTTGCTGAATTCCTGTATCAGTTCTAGCAATTTTTGGGTGGAGTCTTTTGAGTTTTCTACATAGATATTCTTGTCTGAGAAGAGTACAAGTTTGACTTACTCTGCCAATCTTAATGCCTTTTATTTATTTTGTTGCTCTTGTCTGATTGCTGAGGCTAGGACTTCTAGTATCATGTTGAATAACAGTGGTGAGAGTGGGCATCCCTGTTGTGCTCCTGACCTAAGGGGTAAAGTTGTTTTTCCCCTTTGAAGATGATATTTGCTGCCATTTTTCGTATATGGCTTTTATGATATTGGGGTATGTTCCTTCTATCCCTACACTAAGGAGAGTTTTTATCAAGACAGGATGTTGTGTTTTGCCAAATGCTTTTCTTGCATCTACTGAGAGGATCATATGGTTCTTGTCATCTCTTTTATTAATGTGGTATATTGCATTGCTTATTTTAAGGATGTTGAACTACCCTTGCAGCCCAGGAATAAAGCTCACTTGGTTGTGGTACATAATCCTTTTAATGTACTGTTAACTAGTAACTTGGTGAGAATATTTACATCCATGTTCATCAGGAATATTATTCTGTAATTCTCCTGTTTGGTGGGGGTGTTTGTCTGGTTTTAGGATCAAGGTAATGCTGGCCTCATAGAATGAATTTGGAAGTTTTCCTTACATTTCTATTTTTTAAAATAGTTTCAGAATAAGGGGTATTAATTCTTCTTTAAATGTTGAGCAGCAATGTCCACAGTAGCCAAAATATGGAAAGAGCCAGAAAGATGAATGGAAAAAGAAGATGCGAGATTCATATATATATATATCTATCTTTGTCCATTCATTATATATACACACATGCACCCACATCATTGCAAATGGCAGGATTTCATTCTTTTGATGACTGAGTAATTTTCCTGTGTGTGTGTGTACACGAAATGTGGTTGGAACTAGAGGGCATTATGCCAAGCAAAATAAGTTAAAGTCAAAGAAAAACAAATACCATGTAATTTCACTCATGTGTGGAATGTGGAATATAAGAAACAAAACAGATGAACATAGGGGAAGGGAAGGAAAAATAAAATAAGATGAAAACAGAGAGGGAGGCAAACCATAAGAGATGCTTAACTATAGGAAACAACTGGAAGGGAGGTGGGTGGGGATGGGGTAATTGGGTGATGGCCATTGAAGTAATGAGCACTGGGTGTTGTATGCAACTGATGAGTCACTAAATTCTACCTCTGAAAGTAACAACAAATTGTATGTTAATTAAATTGAATTCAAATAAAAAATTAAAATAAAATAAGGAACTGCATGCCTTTATATAGAATTTGACACAATCATTAATAGGCAGTAAGTCAGGGGCACCTGGGTGGCTCAGTGGGTTAAAGTCTCTGCCTTCGGCTCAGGTCATGATCCCAGGATCCTGGGATCGAGTCCCACATCGGGCTCTCTGCTCAGCAAGAAGCCTGCTTCCCTCTCTCTCTCTCTCTGCCTGCTTCTCCATCTACTTGTGATCTCTGTCAAATAAATAAATAAAAAATCTTTAAAAAAAAATGTAAAGTGACACCTGTCAACAAACACAGAATCTCTCCCTTTAAATTTACATGTGACAGACTATGAGTTGGGGTCTGACACCACATCCTGTGCCTAATTTAATGGAATCATTTCATAATCATGCTCTATACTTTAAAATTGTTTATTCCTCAGAAACCCCAAGACATAAAGTCATAACGACCTGGAAGGATGCATGAAAATAATTTTGCCATTCCTACTGACCAGGACATTTGAAGACATGAAAGTGTTCTGCAATAAAGATAATATGGGCTGTCACCCCAATAAGAAAGACCTTTTTAAGTGCTGATAATCACCCAGGTGATGTCTAAATGGGATGTCTCTTGATTGGATGGAGGCCCCCAAATGTGGGGTAATGATTGGGTGGAAGTTGACAACAGGGGCAGTGAAAAAATTCACCTGGGGCAGAACAAAGGAGACAGAAGTCTATTGAATATACCACTAGGGACCCCAGCAGGGACAGGACACAGAGAAGAGGCTGACTGCAAGGAGGCAGTGAGTGGGTCTGTTTTTAAAGGGGGAAGATGAGGAGGTATGCCAACATATGGAATTTTCCCTTTTTGGGGAACTGTGCCTAGTAAGTAGCCCATTGATTAGTTAGGACCTATAGATATTTTGAGGTTGGTAGCCTGATGGACCTGTCTGTATTCCACCAGGAGGTCACGGTGGCCCTTTCTGCACTCCATTGCTCAAGCCTGTTTGCCTAAAAGCAGCCTGTACAACCCATATGGCTTTTTTCTTTTCTTTCTTTCTTTTTTTTTTAACTTTTAAAAAATTTTGGATGATCAGTCCTCAAAGAAAACAACAAACCAAAACAAAAAAGCAGCCAGATTAATGCTATCATAAGAAGTTAGTTCCTCAGGAAGACTGGACTATGATTCCACAGAAAACTTAGAAACTTAAGTTTTCTAAAGTAACTGATACTGGTACTGAACTTAACTGAAAAGAGGTATCCTAACAAATTTTTTCCTATTCTTATACAGTATCTTGCTCTCTTATTCAGTGTTATTTCAATTACATAAAGACTCACATTTTACTAGAAAACAGATTTACTAGAAAACAAATGTCATTTGTTAGTGAGGTCAAGTTCAGAAAAGTTACCCCTGGAATGTGGATTATTTTGAGTTGAAAGCAATCAAGTTCTAAACAGACTCACTAAGAATTTTTTTTAAGCAGCTCTCTTAAAAAAAAAAAAAATTAGATAGGGGGCCTGTATCAGGAAGTGAGCTATTACCAGAGATAACCTTTTAAATCAGACTTATCTGCATGGCTTGGCAAACATTTATTTATCAAATATTTGCTTTTCCTGTCTTCCTGTAAATTCTCTTCTTCCCCTTTGAAGTCTCAGAGCCCTACTCCCTCCTCCTTAGTTCGGGATACCATATAAGCCTCAATTGTCCATTAGTGTTTCTCCTGTTCATCTCCCTTTTTTTTTTTTAACATTTATTAACATTTTAAAATTCAAGCAATAAAGGCATCAAACAATTTGTAAAGTTAATGTATGGCCAAGAAAAATCTTTATGGATTGCTATTCTGGAATCTAATCGAATAGTTCACCATTGGTATTGAGAAAGGGACAGGTGGGGCTAGGTAGGGAGAGACCACAAGGTGCTTATGTTTAGGCTCACAGAAATTCCAAAAATGTAGAGGTATAAGGAAACCAGAGATTAGCGAACATTCCAGAACACCCAGTGCATCCCATTGCTCAATCCTGTTTGCTTAAAAGCAGCCTCAACAACCCTATATAACTTTTTTTTTTTTTTTTTTTTTTTTGGTCCTAGGTGACCAAGGAGGAAGTCTTAATAATAGTCTCCTGTGGTCAACAGAAAATAAACAGACCCTAAAAAGTAATAAGCCATTAAAGTTGTTATCTCTAGTCCTGCTTACCCAAGTTGCTTTCAATAGAGAAGTCAAAAGATTTAAGTTCCCTGGTTAGCTTTCTATAAAAGACCAACCCTAAGAGCCCTCAGTGACAACATTTTGGGATCCCTCTCACTCCTGAGAGTTTTTTTTGTCTCCTTGCTTAAACTGCGTGGCTCAGTTGTTAAGCATCTGCCTTCGGGTGAGGTCATGATCCCAGAAGCCTGGGATCAAGTCCTACATTGGGTTCCCTGCTCAGCAGGAAGCCTGCTTCTCCCTCTCTCACCACCCCTTCTTCTGTTCCCTTGAGAACAGACAGAGACTCTCAGGCCTCAACCCCTTCCTGTCCGCTGCTGCTCTCCATTGCTCCTGCTGAGGCAGAAGAAAAGACCAAATGGCCATCCCATTTGGTTAGGATTAGAAAACAAGTTATTGCTCCTGCTAAGGTGGAAGAAAAGACCAAATCGGCATCCTGTTTGGTTAAGAAAAGGAAAAAAAAAAAAGTTCCCCGGGTTGATTTAGCACTCTCTAGAGACGCCTCCATATAGATTATACTTCCACATAAAGGGGGCCAATCGGCCCTGAGAGACTGCAAAAACGTCCCGTTACCATCCCCCATCACCTGTAACCATAAAAACTCACCCATAACTCTGTTGGGTACTCGGTCTTTGGGAAGGATCCTGCTGAGCCCACTGGAGAAAATTAAGCTGTGTTCTCCTTGATTTCTGGGTGCCACTTGAGCTTCTTTGGTTGCTTCAGATGTTCCACAACATTTGGTTTTCCTGACCCAACATTTGGGTTTCCTGGTGGGGAAACCCAACTGCGCTGGCCCATTGTTCCACCGGTGTGGGAATGGAGATGGCCCATGGCGGGCAACGGAGTACCTACCCTAGGATTTAGGTGCGCCCTGCTGATTTCGGTGGACCCAAAGCTAGGTTCTCCTGGACAGCCATTGCTTAACTCCACCCTACTGGACCAAAAATAGGAGACCGAGGACAACTGTCAGGATCCACCCATTGGACCAGGTAAGCCCCGGGGCGACTGCCCAAGTCAGACCCATCCATTGGGGATGGAAGGGGAGTCTGATCACTTCCCATTAGTCAGGGATACCCAGAGGGGGATGTCCAACCTGTCTGAATGTGAAGAGTGCCTGACTGTGTGAATCTGTCTGTATGGGTCCACCTCTTCAGCTATGGAGTCTGAGTGGGCTGCACCCTGAGTCTCGTGGAGCATCATATGGCACAACAGTTATCTCCTCCTCTGAGTAGCCTGGTCTGAGGCTTATACGGATAGACCTTAGCTAAGATGCTCCTAAGTTCCCACGACAGACGAGAGCAAGACAGCACCTGAAAGAATCCCCTTCCTTTGTCTATGACATCATTCACAATGGGAGGGAAACCCAGGAAACCCACAATCTTAGAGCATGCTTAAAAGCTTTTAAAAGGGCTTCAGCAGTGATTACAGTGTTCATATGACCCCAGGAAAACTCAGGATCTTCTGCAAGCTAGAATGGCCTAGTTTTGATGTTGGGTGGCCCTCAAAATGAACCTTAGGTTTGCCCACCATCTGACATGTTTATCAGGTGGTTATGGGAAACCCAGAGCACCCACATCGGTTTCCATATATTGACTCCTGGTTAGAAATAGCTAGAACACTTCTCAATGGGTATGGTTCTGCATTTATAGTAAGGGACAGTTCAGGATCCTTGTTGCTCAACCAACCAGAAATACTCAGAATAAAGGCATACATCAGGGGGACCCAGAGGAAGAGTTCCCACAACCATATATTCCTTTGCCCCCCCCCCCACTGCTCCTGAAGTGGGGCCTGTCACCCATCACCCTCGGTCTCTCTGTTGCCTCCAGCTCCATTCCTGCCTCCCCCCATTCCAGTGCCAACTGCAGCCTCTCCAGCACCTCTGATTCCACCAATGGCCACAGTCTCTCTGCCACCTCTGGCTTCATCCCTGCCTCTCCCCATTCCAGCACCAACTGCAGGCTCTTTGGCACCTCTGATTCCACCAACAGCCACAGTCTCCCCACCACCTCCAGTTCGCCAATCATCAATGGTCTCACTACCAACCTCCACACCACCCCCAACAACTTGTGATGGGGACTCTTCCCCAGAATCCAAACCCCAAAACACCATGCATTGTCTCTGAACACGGGAGCTCCCAGCTTACCAAATGCCCCTCCATGAGATTTGAGGTACCAATACAATTGGTGTAGATGGCACCCCCCAACTGGGTTGGCCCATCATCTATTATCAGTCTTTCACCACTACCAAACTCCTAAACTGGAAACATCATACTCCCACTTATTCAGAGCAACCACAGGCAATGACTGACCTCATGGAATCCATCTTCCAAACCTACCAACCAACATAGGAAGATTGTCAACATCTCTTTCACACCTTGTTCAACACCAAGGAGAGAAGAATCCTTCAGAAGGCTTGTAAGTGGCTCAAGGAGGTGGCTCCAGCAGGTGTTATGAATACCGAGGGATGGGCTCAGGAGTCTGCACCTGGCAATTGGCCCCACTGAGAATTCAACACAGAAGAAGGCTGTAATGCTATCAAGTGCTACCAGGAAGCCATTGTGCGAGGTCTCCAACAAGGTGCTAAGAAACCTACCAACTTGTCAAAGACAGCTGATGTGACTCAAGATGGGGAAGAAACTCCTGGTAATTACTATGAGTGGCTTTGTGAGGTTTTCTGCATATACACTCCATTTGATCCAGAAGTGCCCGAGAACCAACGGATGGTAAATGCAGACTTCGTGGCACAGTCAGCTCCTGATAACCATCAGCTCCAAAACTTGATATCCTGATATCCTCAAATCTGTCACCTCCAAAAATCTGAGAGTTTTGCCGGGATGAACATCACTCAGCTACTAGAAATAGCCAACAAGGTCTATTGAAACTGAGAGACTACAGCAAAATATGAGATTGAAAAGAAGACGAAACAAAAAGTCACCCTGCTGGCTGGGACTTCCAACAAAACTCTCAGCTACGAGGACCATCAGAACAATTAAGAGAACAGCCTCAACAATGCAGAATCTTCAAAAAGGACCAATGCTTATACTGCAAGGAAATGGGGTACTGGAAGAATGAATGCCCAAATCAAAGGCCAAAACATTCAAATCCTCCACCTGACCTAAAACCCAGGCAGACAGGGATCCAGACTTTATCAGACCAGCCAACATAGACTTGGACTGAGTGGGACCAGGCTTATTAACGTTAGGCCCTGGGGAGCCCATGGTTGATGTAAAGGTGGGGGGCCAGATCATTTTCATGGTGGACACCAGGGCAGAACACTCGGTAGTAAGTACACCAGTGGCACCCCTTACAGGATGAACCATAACCATCATGGATGCCACTGGCGATCAAGCCACAAGCCAACTTTTTTGCCAATCCTGAACTTGTAAGCTAGGCGGACACATTGTGTCCCATGAACTTCTATATGTTCCAGACTGCCCACTCCCTTTACTGGGAAGAGATTTGCTTTCAAAATTAGGGCACAAATCTCCTTTGAATCTTCTGGACAGATCATTATGAGTCTAAACCCCGCCAGACCTCAACTCATCTTGTCCCTCAACACACCCTGGGACAAAGAATAGAGACTGTTTGAACAAGAACACCCTGAAACAAATCCAGAGGCCTACCGGACTGCAATCCCTGATGTATGGGTGGAAGATAACCCTCCCTGACTTGCCATCTGGCAAGTTCCAGTCATTATAGAACTAAAGGCTGGAACACAGCCACAATGGCAAGGGCAGTACCCTATCTCACGGGAAGCCCAAATAGGCATACACGCCCACCTAGAACAACTAAAAGAAACAGGCATTCTAGTCAAATGCGAATCTCCCTGGAACACTTCACTTCTCCCAGTCAAAAAGCCTGACGGTGACTACTGACCCATCCAGGACTTGCGTGCCGTAAACCGGCTTGCTCAGACTCTACATCCGGCAGTGCCAAACCCCTATACCTTCTTAAGCCAGATCCCACTGGATGCTGCCTGGTTTACCTGCCTCGATCTAAAGGACACTTTTTTCTGTATTCATCTAACCCCCATAAGTCTACCTCTCTTTGCCTTTGAATGGACTAATGTCAGCTTAGGACATCAGATGCAACTCACCTAGACCAGACTTCTGCAGTGATTTAAAAACTCACCAACAATATTTAGTGAAGCTCTGGCCTCTGACTTGCCCAACTTCTCCAGGGAACATACTGTCTGCATGGTACTCCAGTATATTGACGACCTTCTCGTCGCCAGCCCAACTAAGGAAACCTGCTACTGAGCAACAATCGACCTCCTACATCATTTATCAAAAGGATGATATAGAGCATCCTGGGAAAAGGCTCAATTATGTAGACAAGGGGTTAAATACTAAGGATTAATGATAACTTGAGGAAGATGGGCCCTCAGCACCAAACAAAAGGCTGTGATAACTAACCTCCCATGGCCCACCACCAAACAAGCTTTGTGTGAGTCCTGGGGGCTGCAGGATTCTGTAGAATCTGGATACCAGGGTTCTCAGTCATAGCCAGGCCCCTGTATGATTCACTAATGGCACCAGGTAATCAGCCTCTACAAGGGGAAGACAGACAAGAGAAGGCTTTCAAGGAACTCAAGGACTTACTTGAAAGGGCCCCAGCCCTAGGCCTACCTGATATTTGGAAACTCTTCTGCCTATATGTTCATGAAAAAAAAAAAAAAAAAAAACACGAAATTGCCTTACGACTTCTAACCCAACCAATAGGCCCTTGGGAAAAGTCCATTGCATGTCTGTCAAGGAAATTAGACCCTTTCACCTCCAGATGGCCTCATTGCCTACCCGCCTTGGCAGCCACCACACTTCTCATCAAGGAGGCTGACAAGCTCACTCTAGGACAACAGCTCACAGTAAAAGTCCCCCACTCAGTGATCACTCGTCTGAACAGTCAGTGTTGGAAATGGATATCAAATGCCAGGCTCACTCAATATCAAGGGCTACTTCTAGAAAATCCTCACATAAACCTACAGACTATGCAGGCCCTCAACCCGGCCACATACCTCCCAATGGTGGCAGGGGGACCAGAATATAACTGTCTGGAAATCGTAATTGAAGTCTACGCCACCTGGTTGGACCTTCAGGATTCCCCTCTGGTGAACGCTGACCTTATCCTATACACTGATGGTAGCAGCTTCCTAAGCAATGGCCTAAGAAAAGCAGGTTATGCTGTTACCATGGCTACAGAAGTCCTAGAAGCCAAAGCACTCCCTGTGGGATGGTCAGCACAAAGAGCTGAACTCTGGGCCCTCATCCAGGTGCTCTTACTGTCTAAGGACAGAAAGGTCAACATATATACTGACTCAAGATATGCCTTCACCACTCTACATATACATGGGGTGATCTACAAAGAAAGAGGACTCCTCACATCCAATGGAAAAACCATCAAGAACAAAAATGAAATCCTCCAGTTGTTAGGAGCAGTATGGGCCCCCTGGAGCTTAGCCATCATCCACTGTCAGGGACACCAAAAAGGAGATGCTGAGCCAGCTACTGGCGACTGCTTAGCTGACCAGGCAGCCAGGGAAGCTGCCCAAGACAGATAACTTGCCATTATAGCACCTGTCACCCCCTCCTTACAAAATCCCACTTATACAGCAGCTGGAGATTACTGGGCCAAAACTGAGGGAGACATTCACCATCCCCAAGGGTGGTGGATTCTCCCAGGTGGGCGCTTATTCATTCCAGCAAACCTCGCCCACTATGCCATCACTGAACAACATTCAACTTCACACTTGGGAAAAACAGGGCCTGAAACACTGCTGGGAAAACATTTCTACATTACCAGACTTGCAACCTTATGCAAGTTGGTCACATATCGGTGTGCCACTTGTGCTAGACACAACCTAAAAATCAGCCCTTCCTGGCCCCTAGAGTACAGCACACAGGGACAGCCCCCTTCGAAGACCTGGAAGTGGACTTCACAGAGATGACTCCTTATTGAGGTATAAAATATCTGCTAGTTCTGGTCTGTACCTTCTCAGGATGGGTAGAGGCATAACCAACCTGGACTGAGAAGGCCAGAGAAGTCACCAAAGTCCTCCTCTGGGAGTGTGCCTCTGTACAGGGTCCTGCTTACCAAACACAATGACAATGGCCTGGCTTTTATCTCTGGAGTTCTACGAGAGCTAATTTCAGCCCTCAGCATCTCCTGGAAACTCCATACAGCCTACTGGCCTCAGAGCTAAGGGAAAGTAGAGCATATGAACTGTACCCACAAGGAAACCCTATCCAAATTATATGCTGAGACCTCCTTAGGGTAAACAGATCTACTTCCCTTAACAGTACTCTGCTCCCACTGTACCCCTCAGGAAAATGGATTCTACCCTTTTGAAATATTCTATGGCAGGCCATCCCCACTGTTGTCTCCTTTTCCGGGGAACCTTAACATCTTAGGAAACACATACCTCCAGGACCAACTATTATCCCTTGGAAAAATCCTCACAGAATTACACACCCACATATTAGAAAGGGCCCCTATATCATTAGGAACCTCTGTCCATTCCTTCTGCCCTGGAGATGAGGTCTGGGTAAAAGATTAGAAACATGAACCCCTTCGCCCAACCTGGACTGGCCCACATACAGTAATTCTCATAACTCCCACTGCCCTCAAGGTTACCAACATCATGCCATGGATCCACCATTCACCAGTGAAAAAGACAAACCTGGACCAAGCTACCTGGATCCCACATCCATTACCATCAAACTTTCTAAAGTTCACTCTAAAGAAGTGAACTCTAAAATACATCCTCTCCTTTCTCAGCCCAGCTGGCTACTAAGTTTCCTCTGCCTCTTTCTGCCAGAGAACCCCACTAACTCAACAACATACAACTGGAAATTAACCCAGACATTAGAAGGCCAGGACAAAGTCCTTTATAATCAGGCCACTGGGAGTGTCTTACCTTCCAGATATCCACACGTCAGCTCCTGGTTCCATACAAGGAACAAGTGTTTGAAGGGATGATATGTAAAGAACAGGGACACCAGATATACCTTTGCCCAGACCAGGGGTTAGAGGAATGTGGGGAAAACTTTTGTGACCAATGTGTTGTGACACCATAGCCCCATGGGTGACATCAGGCAACCTTCAGGTCTCCCCTGTTTACATGTCGCAGGCCGACCAAATAGTCACAATTACCCACACAGAACTGCAGAGGCTCCTAATGGGACTGGCTGCAACACTGGGGACTGCATTTGTATGTTTCTGGCAAGCACCCCAGAATGACATTCCCTCTCTGCCTCGACAGACCCCTTCCACAGCCCAGGTTCTCTTCTATAAACCCCACACCCCCAGGGCCAACCATTCAAAACTATACTCATCAGCTCTTAAACACCTCCTACCACTTATGGCTCGACTCTATCCATTCCCTTACTGGTTCTGCCTGCTGGGTCTGTCTCCCCTTGGCTCGATCGGCTTTCTTCAGTATCCTTGTCCCTCCTAACTGGCCATTGCCCAATAATACAAGCCCTATGAATTTTGGCCCCATACAAAACTCAGTCCTGCTGCTTCCAGCTAACAATCTAACCTGCTTTCTTCCCCTCGGCTGCACAGAGGCCCCCAAACCCGGCTTCACAGCTCCTCTACCTTACTGCACCACTACCCACAAGCATCTTCCTCTCAAGCAAAAACAACCTTCTCTTTAGGTGCTGCAACAAAAGTAATGCCCCTTTTGGTTGTATACTTGTGTTTTCATCTCCCTCTGCCTCACTATATTCAGACTTCCAGTCCCAGTCCCAGTTCTCCACCACTGAAGTCGACCAGCAGTAGTCTTACCACTCCTCCTGGGGGCCAGAGTCTTCGCCAGCATAGCTACTGGCATGTCGGGCCTTGGAACTTCCCTTAACTTTTACTTCAAGCTTTCACAGGAACTCAATGATGATGTGGAATGTATCATAGATTCATTAACATCCCTCCAGACACAACTCCAGTCTGACGGCAATAGCCGTCAGAATCGGTGAGCCCTAGATCTCCTCACTGCTGAAAGGGAGGAACCTGTCTCTTCCTACAGGAAGAATGCTGCTACTATATCAACCAGTCTGGGATCATCACTTCCAAGGTTCGAGAGCTCTGGGAACCGATCCAGCATCATTGAGAACTCACGTCTTGGGGTTTCAATCCATAATCATGGACATCCTGGCTATTACCCCTAGACGACCCTTTATTGTCCTTACTCCTCCTAGTTACCCTCGGTCCTTATCTCCTCAATAGCCTCAACCATTTCATCAGAAATACCATCTCTCAACATACAACAGCCCGTATTCTTGCCCTCTGAGTATACAGTCCCTTATATCTAAATAATGATGATCTCTAGGGTACTGCTGCAGATCATCAAGACAGGGCACATGAGGTGGATAGAGACCCCCCTCCCTGTCCCCTGCTCTCCATTGTTCCTGCTGAGGCAGAAGAAAAGACCAAATGGCTATCCTGTTTGGTTAAGATAAGAAAACAAGTCATTGTTCCTGCTAAGGTGGAAGAAAAGATCAAATGGGTGCCCTGTCTGGTTAAGAAAAGAAAAGAAAAAAAAAAAAAAAAAAAGAGTTCCCAGGGTTGATTTAGCACTCTCCTGAGACGGCCTCCATATAGATTATACTTCCACATAAAGGGGGTCAATCAGTCCGGAGAGACTGCAAAAATGTCCCATTACCATCCCCCATCACCCATAACCTTAAAAACTCACCCCTAACCCTGTCAGGTGCTCAGTCTTTGGGAAGGATCCCACTAAGCCCACCGAGGAAAATAAAGCCGTGTTCTCCCAGATTTCCGTGTGTTGCTTGTGCTTCCTTGGTCACTTCCGATTTTCCACAACACCTTATCTTGCTGTGTCTCTCTCTATCAAATAAATAAATAAATCTTAAAAAAATCAACTTCTATTTCTTTACACATTTTCCTTTGTCCATGAGATTCATTTTTCGACTCTGTGAAAGACAATAACCTAGCTCTCCCACTTCAGTATGACATATTTGAAAGTCATTCTCCCAAAGCAAATAATCTACTGATTTTAAACATGTTTATTGAGATATACCTGAAGAATTTAATATATTACATGTGTAGAAATTGATGAGTTTGGACATATAAAAACAGCCATACCTTCACCACCATTGAGGCTCTAGAGATTTGTTGCAGGACATTAATGATACAGTATCCTGTACTTCTGTAAGGGCTTGCCTAGCCAGAGCGAGCCATTTTGTTGTTTCTGCAGTAAACTTAGATTGACCCTGCCCCCCCCCCCCAGAGAAACTTACTTAGAAACAAGTCTGGGAAGCCAGAAAAAATATGACTGACCAGCCCCTGATAACAGAGCCCATATACCAGGACATGTCAGGTCAAGGGAAGGTAACAGAGCCCAGAATACAAGAATGAGCCAAGCCAGGTGGAGACATCCAATCAGGAAAGCACCTCCCTAACCACCCAAGAATGTAAGCCCTGCCTTTTAGGTGCCAATTCTGACCAGAGTGATAGGCTAGTTCAAATAACTACTATAGGGTGAATTGTAATTCAATTGGCCACCTGAGTGTGGCCAGGCTCAACCACATGGCCTTTACTCTATAAAAGTTAGTCTGTGAGGCTGGGAGGGGTCACCTCTTTGCAAGAGATGGCCCTGGCAGGTCAGTTTGATTCTTGATGCTTGGTGCAAAATAAAGCTTTGCTTGACCTTCGCTTTGTATCAGTCTCGCTCCTTTGACCATGGACCCAACACTTCAAGACTCATTAAGAGGATAGTTTATGCTAAATGTTCCTATAACAAAAATAAATAAATAAATAACAAAAACAAAAACAACAGACACAATGGAATTTTTAGAGGTGTTGGATATATACTGACTTTTTAAAAATTTAGTATTTTTTTTTTTTAGTCCATCGTATTTTGGATAATTGCAGTACTTTGTATTTTACTATGGGCTTGTTGGATATTCAGCTGGACTGCAACTTGCCCAGAGAGAAGTAAAAACAGAAACAGAGATAACTAGAAACTTTATAATGTTACTATTTTATAGTAACACAGGGAGGATATTTTAAAGCAAATACAAATTAAAAATAAGAGACTAATTCTCCCTGTTGAAAATAAAAGACCTCTCCTCCTTTTTCTTGGAGCATTTACTTAAAAAGAAAAGAAAAGAAAGAAAGAAAGAAAGAAAGAAAGAAAGAAAGAAAGAAAGAAAGAAAGAAAGACTTATTAAGTTCTTTTTCTGTCTCTTTGAAATGTATATAAACCTTTTTAAAAGCTGAGTAAGCCTCTTATCAGCTTCAGGAGCTAAGTTTGTCTTTCTCAAAGACCTGGGAACTGTCCCTTTGAAATGTAATCATCAAGGAAGTTAGCCCCAGTTTCTGTGAGAGGGCTTCAGAGGGCTTTTCCTCCAAGTTGAAAAACTCATCTTCTCATACAGATAAGATAGAAAACCAATTAGCTAACACAATTGTTTACCCCAATTTAGGATGAACTGTGTGTGGCAAATGGTGCCGTGAAGACCTTTTACTTGAGGACTAGTTATTGTTTATCTTGAGAACATGTGTGTAATGGGTTGTATCTTGTCTTGGTTATATAAAAGAGTGAGATTTCTTTCTGTTCTTGTAGTCTTTTAGTGGACTGCCTCTGATGGACTGCCTCTGATGGTTTAGTGATTATTCAAGTAAAACATTGTTTTCTTTTCTTCTAAGGGAAAAAAAGAAATCCCTTTTGTTTTTTGTTTTTAATTCTATTTCCCCAATTGTTGTCCACTAAGCAACTGTATATAAAAGTATAGGGAAGTATTCCAGACTGGATACATATAACAGGGTATTGCCATTCTGTAAGTGGTATATAAAGCCAGAAGATAGGCAGAGATCACTGAAGGAGTAAATAAAAACAGGCTTGGGAAGACGTCAAAACTTAGTAGTAGGCCACTGCACTGCCAAAAAGAGAATATAGAAGGAAAGACAGAACACCCCATGAGGTGGGGAGACTACAAAAGTAGTATAGGGTCCTAGAGGTCAATTGAGAGTATTTAAAGGACTGTGGTATATTAGATTGTATAAAATGCTATCACTAGAGCAAGGAGATGCAGAAAATGAAATATTGGATTTAGCTACTTGAAACCATTAGTAATCTTACTTAGCAAAGCTGTTTGGAGGTAGAAGGGAGGTTAAAGCCCTTTTGGGGTAGATTTAATAGAGCTGTTTCAGGTATAAACATTGGTATGCCTGAGCTGGCTTTCAAAAAACCAAAAACCAAAACCAAACAAACAGAAAAACAAATGTGAGGAAGCCAGATGAGTACAAACAACATGTTGGACAGTTTGAAAGCAACCCTGGTGGTAGTATATATTCACACCATGATTTAAAAAAAAAAAAAAAAGTCCTATAAATCAGGGTTTTGTGTTCCAAAAAGCCTTTTGTTAAAAATATTTACCAGCATACCACTGAATCAAAATCAGACGGAAGTGAATTTCAAAGACTGAAAGAAGAGGCAGTGAGTAAAAGTAATGTCCTCAAGAGGTTTTGTTCTATAGAGAAGCAAAATAAATAAATATGTACACAAATAAATAAATAAATACCAGGCAGAGGTTGGGAGGAGGAGTGTGGTGGGTAAGAGGGATGTGTTTTGTTGTTATTTGATGTGTTAATTTTGTTTTGTTTATCATATAGAAGAGGTAAAAGCCATAGGTAAGCAGATCAAATACTTGTCAAGAGGAGACAACCTGATAACATGGAAGAGGAAAGGAAGAATCATAATCACACCCTTGGATCTATAAGAAGGACATGGGATCAGTGTGCTAACAATGGGGCTGGTATCAGATAGGAGGTTCTGGAATTATCAGTCATAATGGGGAAAACACCAGATATACCTGCAGGTGGATGGAGGTTCTCTCTGGACTGCAATTTTCCTCAAGAGACATTAAATTTTGAACATACATGACTTGTATGATTTCATTCTTTCACACAAGACCTTCAGAGAAAAAAAATACAGTCTAATTACTTGAATATATACATTAAAATACATCACATTCAAATCTTAACCCGTTCTGTGAGGTTTATGTATTTAAATAGGACTACGAATTGTGTCACTTTTAACAATTCATAAAATGATCAAATTGAAAGAGCCATATGATACTTGTATATAGAGTTCAAGAGTTCTCTACTTATCTAATTTACACCGAAAATAACAACACCAGCAGTGAATTGTCTGACTCAACCTATAAATGGTGATCTCAATGAATATCTGCTGTAGTCTATTACATGACAGTCTGTACAATGTAGGGGTTCAGAACTAGTTGACCCAAGATACATCATTTTGGCATGCAGATCATTTTGAGCTGAAAACAAGCAAGGTTCAAAAGACTCAAGAAGAACCTTTGACCTTCTCCCTAAATGTCAAGAGTTTTTGGATAGAGGACCTGCTCCAAGAAGGGAGATATCACCATAAATAACTACAGTATAATATGAATGAGGGGTGGTAAGATAGGGATGAATTTAGCAAATTCTGGTTATTAAAAATTCTTCTCTGTGTGCATTGTTTCTGGACACCCCAGCAAACCTGTGTTTACCAGACGTTTACTTCTTTTCATCTTTCTGTAAATTGTCTTCCTTCCAGATACCAACCTGCTTTTTAGTTCAGGTTTATTTGCCTGTCTTTGGAATCTCTCATGTTCATGTGGACTCCTCATACATACAAAATTACATTTGATTTTTTTCCTGTTAATCTGTCTCATGTTAATAATTTATAGACTAGCCAGAAGAATCTTGAAGGGAACAGAAAAAACTTCCCTCCCCCCAATAATAAATGTTTTATTTGCTAACATATTCTCTGGACAAATACCTGATGTCAACTTTAATGTCAATTGAGAGCAAAAGAAAATCCAATTTTTCAGTTCTAGTGTGTAGAAGAGCAAAATTTACCAACTTAAATTTGTCTCTTTGACATGTGGATTATCTTGGGCTGATTATTTTTAAGAAACAGAAGGCTCAGGAAGAACTTTTGACTTCCCTCCAACTGCCTAAAAGAATTTAGATAGAGAGCCTGCTCCAGGAAGAAAGCTATCATCATAGATAAGAACCATAGCATAATATGAACTAGGTATGGTAGACAGACATAAAATCTGTCTCTTAAAGTTCCTGTCTATATCCCATTTGTTTCTGTATGTCCCGGAAAACATTTGTTTACCAAACATTTACCATTTTTCATCTTTTTGTGAATTGTTTTCCTTCCCTCTGAAATCCTAGTCCTCATCTCCTTAGCTTTGGATTACATATAAACCTCAATAGCCTGACTGCCTATGGGCTTCATATTCTTATGCAACCACCATAAATATGTCATTAAATTTCATTATCTCCTGTTAAGCTGTCTCATATCAATTTAATTCTTAAGTCCAGCCAAAAACCCCTTGAATATGATATAGTAAATTGTTCTTCCCTAAAAACTGCAAGTCTTTTTTCAAGAATACTTATACAATATATAAAATTTACACACGTATATAAGATACACCCCTATGTCCACTTATACAAATGGAGTTACTTATTTTATTAAATAAACAGTGTATGATTAATATGGTCATTGAAATAATAAGCTATTTTCTCCTTAGAATATATAATATTTACATGCAGATTGAGTATTTTCAAGAATTACTTGTGGTGAGGAAACAAAAAGTAAGCTGAGGACAAAGCACAAGCTGGCACCCTGCAACCTCCCTCTACCCCCCAACTCGTGGGTGGGACATGTGACATTCTTCCAGGAATCTCCCAACTATCTTGATGTTAAAACCTTGCTAGAGGGGAGAACAACATTAACTTGATAATGGCAAGGCCTCCAGTATCCTGGGATGTTCTTTAACATACGAAAATCATTTCAAAACCTCCCTTTTCCTTACCTCCCCCAACCCCATAGTATATAATCAGCCACCCCTCACAACCCCAATCCTGGTGCAGAAGCTCTTTCTGCCCATGGGTCCTGTCCCCAGGCTTTAATAAACCACTATTCTGCACTAAAGACATCTGAAGAATTCTTTCTTAGTCATCAGCTCCAGACCTCACCCCACTGAACCTCACCTACATTCCAAAATCTCATCATTTGGATCACATGTTAAGTGGTACTTTCACAAAATATATATATTTGTGTTATAAAAGATTATGCCTATTGCTGAATATATCCAAATTGTTTTGTTTCTAGCAGAAGAAATCTAAATACAAATTTAAAATTTTCTTACATCTTCATGTCCGTTCAATAAATCCAACAAGTCAAAAGAGAAAGATTTAAACTGCTATTATTGTCACCATCTATTCACATGCTTCAATAATATCTTATTCAACTGACACAATGACAAGCCCAGCATCTTTATCTTATCCTCATAATTTAATTTGCAAACAGCTAGCTTGACTCCCTTACCCTCTAGTCCCAGTGTCAACCTTATTGAATGAAAATTCAATTCTCACCAAAGCCCTCAAGGGTAATTACTGGTCTATGGTGGACAGTTTTGCATTAAGGACTCTAGGTGAAATCTAAACAATGTCTCTTTATAGTGATAAAAATCCTATCTCCCTGGATTTACATTTCCCTCCTCTAGCAAAACAACCTAATGATTTGTTTACTTTCTATACTTTTACAGCAGACACAAGGCATCAGTATTTTTTCCAAATTATTTTTAGTCATTTTTCATGATCAGTTTCTTTAGTATATTTCAATTTTAGAATTTTTGCTTTGTTTAAAAGTTTGTAATTACAGAGTTATATTGACATTTATTTGATTTTTAATATACAAAATAAATTTCCTTAAGTTCTTAAATAGAGCTGAGTGAAATTTTTTGAGAAAATGTTTATTCAAAAAACAATTGATTAATAAGTGGAGGAAAAATAATTGAGATTAATAATAAAGTTTTTTTTAATAACAAAGTATTTGATCGATAAAATGCTTTAAGAAAATGAGAAAGCCCATTAATGTTTTATGATCAAAAGTGAGATTTTGTTTCTCATCATGAGGATATCTCTGAATCTGCAAGTCAATTTCAAGATTGTCAGTTAATTAAAAAAAAAAAGGAGGAAAATAAACCTCCTTGGTACTTAACTAAATAAAATAATGAAAAAGATTCTGTCCAAGGACTCTGTGCAGCAAACAACTCATTTCCCCATTAGTTATCCAGTCATTGTCTACCTGGAAAACTAAACAGCCAAAAGAGAATCACAAAATCACTTTGAACTCAAGAAAATAAAAATATGCTAATATTAAAGATAAAAAGATACAAGCTAGAACATTTCTTTCATTCACAATTACATTTCCTCTGTATCCCTCCCAAAATGATGAAAAATATGGTATCAGATTTTCTGAATTAATCAGTTGTAGGTTTTGTTTATCAGTATTACTCATACAACTGTCTGATAATCTTAAAAATATTCATGTTATTCTAACAAAATAGATGGAAAAAACATTTATTGCAAAGATTTAAAGAGAAAGAGTAAGAAGGTGTGATAATACTTACTTTTTTTTTTCTAAATTAGGACATGAATCAAAAACCTTCCTTGACATGTCTTTGTAATTGATAACATTAATAAGCATTCAGTGGGAGGGGGTAGAGAGAATGTGTGGGAGGGGGAGATGAATAGCGATCTTATTTATTCAAAAAGGATAAAGAAAACAGTAACCATTTTCTGAGAAGAGTGTAATGCTACAAAGATAAAAACCTAATTCAATCACTCAATTGTTCAGTCAACCAATTTTTTTTTTTTGGGGGGGGAGGTGATTTTATCAAAGCACAGGGACATGACCCTCAGGTAGAAAGGGTTGCTATGCTAGGGTAGTGAAGGGAGGTTGACTCTCTAGGATGGCATTAGGGGAGGTCAGGTAAATGGGAAGTTTTGCAAGAATGCTGCAGTAGGACAGAGGACACACAGGATACTGGAGGCTTTGCTCTTGTCAAGTGAAGGTGGTTTTTCCTTCTAAGAAGGTATTAATAGAAAGATAGCTGGGAACTTCCTGGAGGAATGTTACCTTCTTTGTCTCACAGGTCCTTCTCAAGGGACTGCAGGTTTGGGAAGAAATTCCATTTTATTGACATTTCCTTCTGCCTCAGCCTCCCTCGGTGTTATGGAGGGGAGGGAGATGTTAGGCTTCAGGAAATGGAGTTACAGGTCTCTGGAAGTTAGCTAGCCTATTGAAAAGCAACCCTCTTCCTTGGAAATCACTAGGACATTTGTAAACTAAGGGAGACTCAGGTCTTGCAGTGTTTTGATATCTATTTGTGAAGAATCTGCTTTTTCCTTTCCTTGGCTTTAGGGCAGCCAGAGTGCCTGAGGGATGTCACCCATATCACATGTTCTGGAGGGATGGTGTGGCGTGCCAGCTTCTGCTTTGTCCTCAGCTATCCTTCTGCACCCTCCTAATGTCCTCCTGAACAGTTTAGACCCTTCAGTCATTAAAGTTGTTCAAGGAGGAAGGTCTTATCTTCTTTATCTTCTTCCTGCTGAATAGGGGCATAAAGATGTCCCTACCTATGAGTCAGTACTGGTCATTTGGGGGCCTCTATGTGTTAGAGTTGTGAATTGAAGAGACCGCTGAGTGCAGGGAAGAACTTCTGTTTGGATTTTCCTGAGTAGAAATGACCATCTGTCCTCTGGAAGTTACTGCAGTGAAGGATTCCTGGCACCACCCAGGGAATCCATCAGATCCTGGGCTCTTGTTTTTTGGGAGGTTTTTGATCACTGCTTAAATCTCATTACTAGATATTGGTCTATTCAGGTTGTCAATTTCTTCCTGGTTCAATTTTGGAAGTTCATAGTTTTCCAGGAATACATCCATTTCATCTAGGTTGCTTAACTTATTGGCATATAACTGTTGATAATAATTTCTGATGATTGTTTCTATTTTCTTGGTGTTAGTCATGCTCTCTCCCTTTTCATCATAATTTTATAATTTTGGGCCTACTATCTTTTCTTTTTGATTAGTTTGGCCAATGGTTTATTGATCTTATTGATTCTTTCCAAAAACCAGCTTCTAGTTTCATTGATGCATTCTACTGTATCTCTAGTTTCTATCTCATTCATCTCTGCTCTAATCTTGATGATTTCCCTTCTTGTGTGTAGAGTTGGATTAATTTGTTGTTGATTCTCCAGTTCTTTAAGATGTAGAGACAGCTGGTATATTCTGGATTTTTCCATTTTTTTGAGGGAGGCTTAGATGGCTATATATTTCCCCCTTAGGACTGCCTTTTCTGTATCCCGTAGGTTTTGGACCGAAGTGTCTTCATTCTCATTGGTTTCCATGAATTGTTTAAGTTCTTCTTTGATTTCCTGATTGAAATTGATGAATTTCAATTTTAAAATGAAAACATTCTTAAGCAAGGTGGTCTTTAGCTTCCAGGTGGTTGAATTCCTTCCAAACTTTTCTTTGTGGTTGAGCTCCTGTTTCAAAGCATTGTGATCTGAGAATATGGAGGGAATAATCTCAATCTTTTGGTGTTGGTTGAGTCCTGATTTGTGACCCAGTATGTGGTCTATTCTGGAGAAGGTTCCATGTGCACTCAAGAAGAGTGAGTGTTCTGTTGTTTGAGAGTGGAATGCTCTGTATATATCTATGAGATCTAGTCAACCAATTTTTATTCAGCGTTTATTTTTTTGTCAGGCATCCTGGTAGGTATCAGGGATAATGGAATGAATAAGAAAATATGCTAGTTAGCTACACATTAGGGGGGATTAGTTAGCATAAATAATGAATGTATAAAAATCTCCTAATTAAGTTTCAGTAAATATTACAAAATGTGAAGGATACATCCATATGTTTCCAATGGTGCCAGTGAAGAGATTCTTGCTGTAGGCCCTCAGACATTCCATCTGCCTGCAAAGGTGCCCACAGATGTCCTGTGCCCCATCTGCACTCCAACGCTTACTACTCGAGCATCTATTCCATCTGCATGCCCACACCACTGGTTGCCTGAGGTTTGAGGGATAGCTATTTGCCCATAGATTGTAGAACAGCATCTAATTCTATCTTCTGGACTAGACTATACCTTTTCCTGTGAGATCTTAAACTCTGGAAATTTGTCCTCTTTTGAGGATTCTTAGTCCTAGGTAGGGTACAATACAGCATTTCCTTATATGCCACTCTTATATTATTCTTGCACTTGTAAATCCTGTACTCTTTTATCATAGTTTAATAATTCTTTTTATTGAAAGTCCCACTTAAACTGTTGTGCAGTTATCTCATGATTCGACTTAGACTGATGCTGGTATGTATTATCATTTTGTTGTGTTTTCTGTAAGGAAACTGAAGATCAGAAGTACTTGATAGCAATCTAAAAGTTCACACATCTGGTAAATGATGAAAGTGGGATTTGAACTGAAATATGATTCCCAAATCCATTAAGGGAAGGTAAATTGAAAGAAGAAAGATAAAAACATTCAAGTATAACACAAATAATATATCCCAAAAGAAAATGAGTAAGAAAACTAATAGTAGTTACATTAAAAAATAAGGAGGGAGTGGTGTAAGTCAGAGAGGAGAATGGTATAGAAAGTGCCTCTGCTTATCACCTGTGACTATTCTGCAACAAAATCCAAAAGGTTCAGTGGCCTTTAAAACTTTAAAAGCGGTGGCTTAAGGGGTGCATAGCTAGTTCAGTTGTTAAGCAACTGGCTTTTGATTTTGGCTCAGGTCATGAGCTCAGGGTCTTGAGATGGAGCTCCACCATGGGCTCCATGCATAGTGTAGAGTCTGCTTGGGAATCTGTGCCTCCCCCTGCTCACTCCCTTTCTCTCAAATAAATAAATATAATCTTTAAAAAAAAATAAAAAAAAATAAAAAGTCAACTTCAGAGAAATACTGAGGCATAAGGGAAGAATTCTTTGGCAGAACTACCTAAGGTAAGGGAGGCAGTCAGTATGAGAAAGATTGACAAAAACCCTCACAAAAAAGTAGCATCAGTAAAAACAGAACAGCAAAGCACAATGATGGAACAAAAAGAAGCAAATGGTGAGGCCTCATGATGGTATGGAGATAAGCAAGAGACCAGGAGTCTGAAAACTTATATTTAGATCTTAACTCTACTTTTTTCCTGTTAGGTTACCTGGGGCATGTACTTAATCTCTTTATGATTCCATTTTCATATCTGCACACTAAGAGTGATAATATCTAACCTTCACTGTTGCTGTGTGTATTAAAGGAAAGACTGACCATAAGTCATTTGGCATAGGCCCAGGCCCAAATAAATAATCAACATTTATGATTCTCATTAGTAGTAAAACAGGTAAAAAAAATTATTAAGTAATAACCTGTGCCTGAACACTTGACAATTGATATTATGAGCCAAAATGTTTCAAGCACTAGTGTAGAACATATTAGGATAATTCCTTGTTTCTTTAATTAAAGTTGAAAAACCATGTCATTTAGTTGACACACTTCCATTAATATTGTACATAATATTTTATATCCTATTTTACTATGTTGAGTATTTTTAAATAAAACAATCATAGTAAACATTAAATTTTGTGTTAGATAAAATATTTTATTAAGATGTTATTTTATTTTTAGTTTTTATTTATGTTGTTATTTCTTAATCTGATAACATGAAAAAATAGAGAGGGCCAGGTTTTCTGATCAGGTAAAACTGACTCATGACACCCTGGGAAATTTTCTAGCCCTTTTACAAGTGTCTGGGAACAATATAAATCAGCTCATAGGATTGCTATAATAGGTAAAATACAGGACAATCATGTAATCCCAGGGGGTGTTCATCTTATATTAAGAACTACAACTAAGACCAAAAATGAGGAAGGTGATTTCTTTTTTTTTTTTTTTTTGATCAATGCTGTTTATTTTTATATACACAACATACTCCATAGGAAGGTGATTTCTATATAATGCATATTCTAGGTTCAGAGAACTACCAAATTTAGTGCCAAATATCTTTCCTCCAAGCTCCTGAAATTATAAACCACATTGGTACAAGATAGAACAAGAGTTCAAGACAATGACTGGAAGTAGCATGAGCACGCAGTCTTTCTAAAAAGGAGAAATTTTTACCCACAATTCCTACATGAGAGATGGAAAGCCACCTTTCTAAAGTCATGTTAATGGCCTCAAGATAAACACTGAAGAAATGAAGGATGAATGTAAATACTCTCTCATTGGCTCCTGCTAATAACTCTTAGAGATAAGATTCATAGCTTAGTTTACGGTTAATTTACACAGAATTCACCCTTAGTAACTGACAGAGATTTACACCCAATATATTTTTACACTACTTTCTTTAAATCCTAGACTCTAGAGTATCTGACAGAAAATAGAAATTTGATACAGTTTTCTTCAGACTCCTCTCTTTCTGAAAATATGACTAGTCATATGCTATATGTATGTGTATGTGTATATATATATATACAAAATTTAAATTTTGTAACCAAAATTTAAAACCAAAAGTTTATAAAACAAGTGGTATAAATCCCACAGTTTTCTCAACAAAGTTAAGGCTTAGGAGTTTATGCCTACATAGACCTTTACATGTACTATTTTGTACATGTAAATGTACAAAATGGATGTGTCTCATTTATTCTTTCAGATTCCTACCTGCTCTGTTCCATCCTGCTTTACACCATAGCGTTGTGACTTATAGAGATTGACAATATGTTCATATGCCCACCAGCTTCCTCATGGGTTATACTAATGGGAACCAAGCAGGCCACCTTGATAAGGTAAGTTAGGTCAGGGCTTAATTATCCTCCCCTCCCTCCTTCCTTCCTTTCTTCCTTCCTTCCTTTTCTTTCTTTCTCTCCTTTCTTTTTACTTTTAAGATTTGTTGATTTGAGAGAGAGAAAGAGTGAGTGAGGAGAGGGACAGAGAGAGAGAATCTCAAGCAGACTCCTTGGCAGCCTGACTCAGGGCTCCACTCAAGACTCTATGTGGGGCTTGATGCAGAGCTCCATCTCACAGTTCCTGAGATCATGACCTGACCTGAACTCACAAGTCAGCTGCTTACTTAACCTACTGAGCCACCAGGTGCTCCTCCAGATTCCTTTCTTGAAGGGTCATATTGCGCTGGCTAGGTCTCTATATAAAATACCACTTCTCTTTTCCAGGCAGTGGCCTCCACATGATTTTCTTTCCATATCCCATTAACTTCTCCTTCCTTTGTTCCCTTAGAATCCAGGTTGGTGATCACTCCACTGTGCACCTAACCCTGAGATCCTTACATTTTCATTACACCACCACACTTTAGAACACATCTCTTTATAAAAGCAAAACAAGGGGTGTCTGGGTGGCTCAGTAGGTTAAGCGTCTGGCTCTTGGTTTTGCTCAAGTCATGATCTCGTGGGTCATGAGATTGAGCCCTGCATCAGGCTCCATCCTCAGTGGGGAGTCTGTTTGAAGATTCTTTCTCTCCGACCCTCCTCCAGCTCACATGCACTCTCATTCTCTCTCTCTCTCTAAAATAAATAAATAAATAAATATTTAAAAAAATAAAAACAAAACAAAACAAAAACCAACAAAAAAACAAAAACCCATAATGGTCTGAGTACAGCATTTTTTTTCCTATTGGGGTCCTGACTTATAAATATATAAAATTAATGAATCAGCTATTTAAAGTTAAGCAAAATGTGCTAATTATTTGTTGTATGTTTAATGAAGCATTATTCTGTCACAGTGCCTAAAGTATGGAAGTGTACTGTAGGTTAAGTTTTTTTTTTTCTTTTAGTGAAATATATTTGCAACATATATTGTGTGCTGAACTTAAAATGCAATTATTCAGCACATATTCTTTTAATTTTCTCCAATTTTGAAATGAAAATGTCAATTTTAAATTTCTATTGTTGTTCATTTCAAAGAAACATTTTTTTGCTCAGATGATATGGTTGGAAAAATTTCTGTTCACAGTTGAACATCTATGTTTCTTTTGGTATTTAAGTGTTGCATTCGAAATTAGCATAAGTTTGAACTTATGCTGCTTTTGAAAACTACAAAGCATTGATATGCTACCATTTTTCTCTTCTCAATATATTTTCCTATTTATATTAATTACGTATGTTATGATTACACTCTGGTACTTTTACTTTCAATTTGTAGAGAAATGCATTTAAAGCAACGCACACATATCAACCAACAACGGATGCAAACAGACTTATTCTGATACGCTGATCCCTTAAAAGGATGTTTTAAGGCTGTTATATTCCTCCCAACACCAAAGGACAGTATTTGGAAAACAGAACTACTACATTTGCTTTCAAAGTAAAAAAACAAAAACAAAAACACAAACAAAACATTTTCTATAGTATGAAAGTCAGTCTATGATTTGCCATTCTAGACTTTTTTCATAAATTTACTGAAATTTATTTTAATCAACTTTTAAAACCTTATTCCACATTTCCTAATGGTTTATTGTATTTATTTACTGAAGCTTAGTACTCTGTTCTGTCACCTTCACATATAACCTCAAGGGCATTGACATTCTGATGACATTGAGATCATAAGACTTTAGATGACTTTATACTGTTATCTTATTTTTCATCCTTGTCTTATTCCCCAGCCACATTAGGACTAAGTGTATAATAGCCTAGGCTCCTTGTGGATTATTCACAGAATATGTCAGGAAACAGCATGTGTTACCTCCAGGAAAAAAAGCCCTTTCTTATCAATGCTGTAATTGCCATCCCAGTCAATATTGGCTAATTGAAATACCAGTGATTAATGATCTATCCTTTTAAAGGCTTTTCTTATCTCAGGGAGCTTTCCAAACCATGCCTAAAAGGTCTATATCATTTTCCAGTAATCTCTTATCTTTTTTTTCTTTCTCTCTTAGTTTTAATTTTCCTGTCTTTCATCTTCATCGAAACTGTCCCTACTCAGGTGTCTAAGCTACGTGTGTCATTTATTTCTTTTGTCATATTCTCCTTCCTCATTCATATTGCCATACGTCTTTCTGTCCAGTGGTGTCTATCTCTTTAATAGTACATATTTATCATAGTATTTTATCCCTTCCCTCTGACTAAATATAGTTATAGAATGGGCACAAAGAAAAAGGGAGTCCAATTAGGTGGTGACAGTTCTAATTGCTAAGATGTTAGATATATAAGGTATTAGGGAAGTTGGCTTTATCAAGTCATCAATACCTAGCTTTTCTTAAAAACAGACAAAAAGTTCAAGGACTTTAAATCACACATCATGGTTTTATAAACAGAAGAGTCAGATGGAGTTAATTTATATAAGTCAATCTATTGCTTGACATTATTCTCACAAATAGTATAACAAAATCTGTTTTATTCTGTGCATAGTCCAAAAAATAAAAAGGGACATGTTCAGCTAGACTGTAACTTCCTCTAGGTCAGGACCTAAAAATAAAACAAGTTTCACCACAAGAGGACTTAACACAACGCCAGTGTTCCCAGTAATCACTATACACCTGTTGAAATAATGACAAAAATGTAGTTCCTTAGAATTTATCTGCTATAAATGTGAATTATGGAGCTTCATGTGTGTAAGAATGTAGAACTAAGGAGAAACTGGCAAAAATAATTCCTCTGGAATGTTTCTTCTTCCTTTAGGTTTTTTGGGAGGGTGAAAGCCATATTCAAAAGAATACAAGATGGCACACTTAGTCCAAAATTACCTTAATATAATTTCAATATATCCATAGTATTTTTGAACTAAATAACTATTATGAATACGTAATGGGAGAGTTCAATACTGAGAATTGGTTTACGTGTCATTTGTCATTTACTTGCTGGGTGTACCTGGCTGTTAAAACATTGTACTTCAGATAATGTTTACTAAAAATGGCTTATAAAACAGACCACTTTGAAGATCTTGAACAAAGACATGAATGAGACCAGTTTTGGGATTCTTACAAACTTCATATGCATTGAGAGAGTAATATAGTCAGGCATTTGAGATTAAAGGATTTTTTTTTCTTTTTAAGATTTTATTTATTTGAGAGACAGAGGGCACAAGCAGGCAGGAGAGGAAGAAACAGTCTCCCCACTGAACAGGGAGCCTGATTAGGTGCTCAGTCACAGGACCTGGAGATCATGACCAGAGCCAAAGGCAGACACTTAACTGTCCATGCCACTCAGGTGCCCCTGGAGGAATCTTTTATTTAGAGAATGATTCTATCAGGGAGCTTCTTGACTAATTCTTCTCACGGATGCAGGAGAGCTAGGTTCTTGACTCCTGGAGTCAAGAATGAATCAGACAATGGAGAATGAGTAAAGCAATAGAAGTTTGTTAGTTTAAGATATAGAAAAAGCTCTCAGGAGTGAGAGGGGTCCTGACAGAGTTGCCAAGGAGGGCCTTTAGGGTTGGTATTTTATAGAAAGCTAATCAGGAAACTTAAATCCTTTTAACATGTCTATCGATAACCATTGAGCAAGGACTAGTGATAACACCTTCAATAGTTTACTTCCTTTTTAGGGTCTGGTTATTCTTTGTTGGTCACAGGTGATAATCATAAAAGACACCCATCCCCCCACTCCTAGGGCAGGGTGGTCCTAGGGCATGATCCTCCGGTTTGTTTCCTTACCTTTGGTTTTCCCACACCTCCACATTTTTGGGATTTCTGTGAGCCTAATCACATAGTATTCTATCTCTCTCTCCCTACCCAGCCCCATCTGTCCCTTACTCATCATCACCTATCCCAAGGAAAATGGTGTGATTACTGTTTTTATTTCAAGTCAAAGAGATTACCCAAAAAAATCCCAAGACCTTAATATGTGTCCCTTGAAATTTGGAGTGAAAGGGGTCAAGCCTTGGGTCATGCCCGGATCAAGTGTCCAGCCTTAAATGAATCACCACAACAATGGAAATATGGAATGCTGATTGGCCAGCCTTACGGATGTATATTCTAAATTAGAGTTGGGGCCTAACCTGAAGTTCATGCTTGAGAGTGAGGAAGACATGATTCGTTAGTGAAAATCATGGTGCAGCCAATAAATACAGTCAATAAGTAAAGGTGGCAGGAAGAAAACATAAAGCAAAAATTTACTACCCCAATATTTTAGAAGTGACCATATCATTGGTGTGCATCAGTCCAAATATTCTTATTTGTGTGTTCTTTCTCATTTGATCTTAGAGAAAAATAAATGAGGTTGGTCTAGGTCATATTATTCTTACTTCTACAGAATGAGAAACTAAGGTAAAAGTGTTTATGGCTTGGGTGCCTGGGTGACCCAGTTGGTTAAGCAACTCCCTTTGGCTCAGGTCATGATCCTGGAGCCCTGGGGTCAAGTTCAGCATCAGGCTCCCTGTTCAGCAGGAGTCTGCTTCTCCCTCTGACCCTCCCCTTTCTTGTGCTTTCTTTCTCTCTAAAATAACTACCTAAAATCTTTAAAAAAAAAAAAAAGTGTTTATGGCTTTTATGATGTCAGATAGCTCATTAGTAGCAGAGACAGGATTTTAGTCATTTTGTCTGAATTTTAAAATATAAGCACTTTATGTTATTCTGCACTATCTCCAGTAGGCACTGAATAAATTTTGAATGAAGCAATGAATAAATGAATAAGGAACTGCCTGAAATAAAAGCTGTAGTGTCCCTGAGGCAGACAGGAAGGCTACTGCCATCACCTGACCTAACCATTTGTTTGTTCATGAACTATATACTCCAGAAAAGGACTCAATGTTCATAACTTCCCTCTCATCCTGTGTAGTCATTCTTGGGAGGGTAAAAATAACCAAAATTCAGTGAGGCTGAATAATCAAATCGTCACAACTGACCAAAAACAAAACTGAAGTTCAGACTCATAGCATCTTTTCTTTTCTTTTTTTTTAAATTTTTTAAAAGATTTTTATTTATTTATTTGACAGACAGAGAGGCAGAGAGGCAGGCAGAGAGAGAGATGGGGAAGCAGGCTCTCTGGCAAGCAGAGACCCCGATGTGGGGCTCCATCCCAGGACCCTGGGATCATGACCTGAGCAGAAGGCAGAGGCTTTAACCCACTGAGCCACCCAGGTGCCCCTCATAGCATCTTTTCATTAGAAAAGTTCAAAGAAAGAATTTTCCTAGAAGACAATAATGAAATTATATTTACATTGTTTCTCATCAGCAAGTTTAAGCAGATGATACACATTTATTCTGCAAACATTTGTGGAAATAAAGTAAATGGCAAAGTACACATAAGTTCTTTTTTTTTTTTTAAATCAAGGATATGGCGGGTTGTTTTTCCTCTTACCTTTATACCCTTATCTTTATAATTAAGCACTATCATTCTTCTTTGTACAACTCCAATTTTCAACCATGGAGACTGAATTATTTATTCAGTAATATCTTGAGCATATAGAAAGTAAACACCATTTAGTGAATTTTTAAGACTCGACAGACTAACGCTACAGAGTAACTGCTTATTTTAAAGGGATTCCTTATGAAATGGTATTTCTGGACACTTCCTATATGTGCCAAATAAAAAAGTAATAAAAATTTATACTCTGAGCATAAAAATAATACTGTTATGTCAATAGCTAATAATAGCAAGGGTTAGATATATCTAGTTTTGGATTTATCACTTCAGTAAATCTTGAAACCTGATAAAGTCTTTAGTACCATCCATAATTATGGTCCACTATGAATTTAATTTATCTTAAAAAAAGTTATAACTCAGGACACCTGAGTGGCTCAGTGGGTTAAGTATCTGCCTTCACTCAGGTAATGATCAGTCCTGGGATCTAGCTGGCATCTAGCTCCCTGCTCAGAGGGAGTCTGCTTTTCTTCTCCCTCTGCATGCCACTCCTCCTTCCACTTGTGCTCTCTCTTTCAAATAAAATCTTTTTTAAAAGTATTTTAACTCTAACAAATAGTAATCTGAGCTGTAATGTCACTGAACAGAATTTTTTCCATGCAAAGTAAATCATACATGGAATGCAAGGTGTCACTAAGATACATCTCTATAGCATGATACTGTGTGCTACCAAGGGTTAAGAAGGTATTTTAAGTTGTCTGTTTCAACAGCTTGTCAGTGGTGACCAAATTGAGACCGTGTCTCTCTATGTCAAATATAGCTTATACAGTAATTTAATTTTTGAGAGTTCTATTATAAGCCTCTTAAATGCTATCAACAAATACTTTTAGGAACCAACCAAACAAACAAACAAAAAAACAAAAAACCCCACTTCACCGGCCCTTTTGTTTTAATAAAGAGAAATTTAGTACTTAAGAAGTTTGCACCTGACATATAAGGTGCACAAAAGATGTCTACCAACATAAAACTCTAGGTATTAACTGCAGTAAATGTATAGCAATTTGAATTAAAACTTCCTAGAAGAACATTATCACTTGAGACTGGGATAGTCCAGGACAGCAATCTGGCAATATAGGTGATACAACTTTGTGAAGAAGTGCCCAGGTTTTGTATTTAGCCATACTTGGATTAAATTTCTTTCTTAACTATGTGTAATCTAGAGAAAATTATTTACCACTCTGTTTCTCAGGCTCTAATTATTAAAATAGGTAGTAATCATAAAAATATCCTATATCATCAAGATATAAATATTAAATTACATAATAAATAAATAAAAAGCACTGGCATAGTTTGTAATCCATAAATATTATATTAGCATTGTTATTTGATTGCTGAGAGAGTTTTACTAGATTAAAAAATGGGAGAATTAATGTAGCTTCTTTTAAAAAAGATTATTAAATATTTCTTCTCTCTAAAGTATTAAGCCTATACTCTATAATGTGTTATACTACACCTAAGCCAGCTGCAACCATCATACAAATATAATTCTTATGAGAAAAAAAAAACATTATTGGTCCAATGAAGTGCATCTTAAAATCCATAAGCTTCCTAGACAGACTCATGTTTACTCAAGATTTATCATAATCAGTTAAGTGTAATTATTGAAATAATTGTTAAGACATCATTCGCTCTTTCAGGATAATGGTGTAGTTTTTCTGTGTGTGTGGCATTGTGCTGATATGAATGAAACAATTTTACTGAAATTAAGGTTTGTTTTTTTTTTAGTAAAATAAATTTTGGGTTAAAAACTGTTAGTCTGGAAGTTCACTGTTTCAACTTTATTAAGCTGCTCAAAAACCCTAGAATTTTCATTTTATTTTTACATGAACTCCATTTTACGAATATATTATATATTCCTGAGGAAAAACTAAAGGGGTTTAGAGTAGAAAACAAGTTAATGAGATTAAAAAAGCCTTCAGATTCAGAAGATTAATAATAAAATGAAAGAAAGAACTGGTGTCATAAACTTACCAGGACTTTTGTTGTTTCATTATAGGACATCATGAGCTCAAATATATACAAGAGTTTTAGATATTAAAATTAGATGTGTCTTTCTGATCCTTGAAATATGGGTTGGACTAAGTAGGTCAAGGAAAAATCTCTCAAATTAAAAAAAAAAGTGTGTGTATATGCATATATGTGTACATAAAGTGTGTGTGTATTTACATATACATACATACACACACACATAAGATATAGCTGACAAAGAATTCTGGATATATTTATCATATGTACCCAATGCAATTATTGATTTTGGGGGGAAGATTTATTTATTTATTTATTTGAGATAGAACACAAGCAGAAAGGGCAATGGGCAAAGGGAGAAGAGGGAAGAATATCAAGCAGACTGTGCTGAGTACAGAACCTGACACAGGGCTTGATCTCACAACCTTGAAATCATGACCTGAGCAGAAACCAAGAGTCAGATGCTTAGCCAACTGTGCCACTCAGGCAACCCCAATTATCGATTTTTATTACAATATCTCTGTAACTTTCTGAGTCTTCTTTTAAAAACTATCCAAGTTGTAATTCAAGGACTACAGCCTAACCACCTAAAAAATGTTCCCCATAGAATGCTTAGAATTCTAATTTATCAGTTTTCTCACTTAACATTGTCAAGACATGCATTACAACTGGGAGATTTTTAAAGAATGATCTAAGTAATGGGGTTTTCTGATGCATTTATCTCAGGACCAGTTAAAAGATTTAGAAATCAGTAAGAAATAAGATTATTGATAAATTCTGAATGTCTTAGTTTAAAATAGTACGGACTATTTTCTTTTCTTTTTTTTCTTGGATATCTTTGTTAAGAAATCCAAGAGAAATTTCTGTTGATTTTTAACAATTTTCCTGCACTATAACAATGAAAAAATCCTTATGTATTAATGAAGAACATTGATATAGACCACACAAGGTATAATAATAATAATAATTCTAACATGTATCAAGTGCTCTTTAGTGGTCTAGAAAAGTTCTAGATACTCATAAATACTTTATAAGTACTATATGAAACCTAAAAAAATGGTATATTTGCAAATGATATATCTGATAAAGGGTTAGTATCCTAAATCTGTAAAGAACTTACTAAACTCAACCTACCCCCCCAAAAAAAAAAACAACAAATAATACAGTTAAAAAAATGGACAGAAGACATAAATAGAAATTTTTCCAAAGAATATATCCAGATGGCTAACAGACATGAAAAGATGGTCAACATCACTCATCACCAGGGAAAATAAATGACATTGTAGTTAGCCTCATACCTGTCAGAATGGCTAAAATGAACATCTGTCAGAATGGTTAAAATGAACAATATAGGAAACAACACATGATGGTGAGGATGTGGAGAAAAGGGAACCCTCTTGCACTGTTGTTTGGAATGCAAACTGGTACAGCCACTCTGGAAAACAGTATGGAGGTTCCTCAAAAAGTTAAAAATAGAACTACCCTATAATCCAGCAATTACAGTACTAGGTATTTATCCCAATAATACGAAAATACTGATTCAAGGGGTACTTGGATGGCTCAGTTGGTTAAGCATCCAACTCTTGATTTCTGCTCAGGTCATGATCTCAAGTGGTGAAATCAAGCCCCTGTCAGGATCTGCATTTATCAAGAAATCTGCTTGAGATTCTCTCCCTCCCTTTCCCTAGGCCCCCCTCCCACCCCACTGCTGATGCTTGTGTGCCTGTGCTCTCTTTCTCAAATAAATCAATAAATCTTAAAAAAAAAAATACTGGTTCAAAGGGATACATGCACCCTAATGTTCATAGTAGCATTATCAACAATAGCCAAGTTATGGAAAGAACCCAAATGTCCATCAATTGATGAATGTGCAAAGAAGAGGTGGTATATATGTATGTATGTATGTATTGATCAATCTACACACACACACACACACACACACACACTGAATATTACTTAGCCATCAAAAAGAATGAAATTTTTCCATTTCCAATGATGTTGATGGAGCTAGAGAGTATTATGCTAAGTGAAATAAGTCAATCAGAGAAAAACAAATACCTTATGATTTCACTCATATGTGAAATATAAAAAATAAAACAAAACAAATGAACATAGGTGGGGAAAAAAAGGGAGAGGCAAACTATAAAAGAGACTCTTAACTACAGAGAACAAACTGAAGTTTTCTGGAGGGGAGGTAGGCAGAGGGATGGGCTAGATGGGTGATGGCTATTAAATAGGGCACTTGTGATGAGGAATGACTGTTCTATGTAAGTGACAAATCCTAAATTCTACTCTGAAACTAATATTACATACACTAACTAGCTGGAGTTTAAATAAAAACTTGAAGCTTAAAAAAATAAATAAATAAAATAAAAAGTGGCTTACCTCTGCCTGCCTTTATGTTTGTGATACTGAAACCACATTTCCTTGAAAGTGCTCTCAATTTAATCTTGGAGCCATTTCTTACTTGAGTTCTTTTGATAAGACGGACAGGAATTTCGAAATAGTATTTTGACACTCAGCAAGTTCTGAACTTGAAGTATTTTCTCCGTATTTTGCTGAAGAACAAACTTTTTACTTTTGGTTATTTTCTCTTTCTTTGTAGTGTTATCATACGAAGCTAAAAGAAACCAGTTGGCACATTCAACATTCTGCTTAAAAATCTTAAGTCAAATTCATAAGTTAGGTATATTTGCTATTTTTTATGTTATCCATGGAAATTATTGCCAAAATTTTACTATGTAAAACAGGCTCCATGTTTTTCTAGCTTTCAGTAATAGTTTCCTCGTTCAAGTTTTCACTAACAGTCTTCTCATGTATCTTCCACCTTCTACTCACTGCTAAGTCCAAACAGGGTTCCACATATATTATGCTTTTGCTTCAGCAGCATCTAACTTCCAAGTGCCACACTCTATAATGATCATATGTTGCTGTATTACAAAGTACAACAAAACTCAGTGTTCAAACACAATGACCACTGCATTATCTCTCAACATTATGTAAACTGACTTAACTAAGCTGAGTGATTTTTCTATTCCACAGGCTAAAAGCCATGACTTCAATTATCTGAGGAGCTTAACTGGGCTGATACATCCAAAGATGAATATTTTTATATCTGGTATGTGGACAGAGATGGCTGGGAGGCTTGGCTTTTACTTTAATTATATGGAAACATATTAAATGTATTTCAATCAATTATAATAGTAATGCAATCTAAGCTACATTTAAGAAGAAGTTTCTCTGGGTTCTGGAGTAAGAATATGTTGAACCATGTCTAATGCAGAAGCAGTAAAGACCATTAGTTGGAAACTACAATAACCTAGGTAGGAATTAACAGTATCTTTGACAGGAAAGTAATGGTTGAAGTGGTGAAAATATTCTAATTTTAGGAATGTCTGAAAGAGAATTCATATAGTTGCCAAAAATTTACAATTAGGTATGAAGAATGAGAGGAATCAAGAATAAATCCAACATTTTTAACCTAAACAAAAGAATGTATAAAGTGGCATAGTGGGGGAGATTATTTAAAAAGTATGTTGAATTGGAGGAAGCAGAAATTCTATTTTGGGTATTCTAAAATTGGGATGTGTATTAGATATCCATGTTGCCATGTAAAATATGTGGTTGAATATCCGAATCTGAAGTTTAGTTTCACATTCTGAGCTGGAATGATGCCAACTAGATTGTCATTCAGAAAGTGAGATTTGGTGAGATCACCCAGAAGTGACAACAGATAGAAAAAAGAATAGGGCTAAGTCATGAAATTTAAGGGGTAGAGCACATAAGGAAATACAAACAAGAAATACTATTTTAATGCTTCCAATAAGGTAAGGTGAAAAAAAAAAAAAGACAAGAGAGTAAAATATCCTAGAAGACAAATGGTTTGCTTTCCAAAAAAAGAAGGGATGACCAACTTAGCAAAAGCTGCCGACAAGTCATGTAAGATAGAAGCATAGCAATTTGATTATCAGTGTGAAGATCTTTGCTGATTTGTGATGATTGATCAGTTGTGGTGGGTGATATGGATGAAGACCTGATAGGACTGGAATCAATACAGAATGGAAGGAAACAGATTGAAGACAGTAAATACAGACTACTTTTTTTCAAAGAGTACTGTTTTAGAGGAAAAGTGAAAAATATGTAGGACAGTGTATAACAGGAATGGTTAGTTTGATCTAAAATGTATTTTTATGAGAGAATTAAAAACATGGGAGATGTATTGAGTAGGAACACAGAACATGAATGAAGGTACCAGTCTCAGAAAGGAGCAAGCAATGTTAACTTATATAAAATCCTATTTGGATAGGATTTTTGTTTTGTTTTGTTTCATTGAATATAAACAAAAAGAAATGATGCCTGGTGCTTAGAAGATGTTCAATAAATAGTTGTTAAATAAAGAGTGGTAATTGGATGAATGGCAAAATACAGTGACTCTGATATTGATAATATGTTGATAGGTAACATTTTGTGGAAAGTCTTCTCTCAATGGTTCTATTTTATCAGGGAAACAGGAAACATGGTCATCTCTTGAAAATCATTATTGATTTTCAATTAATTGGAGGGCATGTTTTAGAAGTTTGAAGAGAGACAAGTTTTTGAAATATTAGATTTATGTCTGTCTGTCCTGTGTGAAATATTCTCCAAGCGAGATTGCCAAGAAAAGAAGGGAGAGTGAGGCAAAGCATACTACATAAATTGACTCTATCCATGAAAGTTTGAAAGCCTGTTTATTTTTATTAAAGATGTACAAATTTTTTTTTGTTGTTATATGCAAGTATGTTTGTATTTAGAGAGACTTGTCAGGGACTAATGGAGAAGATACTTTTTAAAAAAAATTAAATTCAAGCTATTCTAATTCAAAATATATAAATAACTCATACAAATCAACACACACAGACACACACACACAAAATCCAAAATCCAATTTAAAAAGTGGGCAGAGGACTTGAACATTTTTCCAAAGAGAGAGAGATGGTCAACAGACACATGAAAAGATGCTCAACTGGACTAATCATCAGGGAAATACAAGTCAAATCCATAAAGGAGATAGCATTTTACGCCCATCAGAATAGCTATTACCAAAAAGACAAGAAATAACATGTGTTGGTAAGGATATAGGGAAAAGGGAACCTTTGTGCATTGTTGGTGGAAACATAAATTGGTGCCACCACTATGAAAAGTATGGAGGTTCCTCAAAAAAATTAAATGTAGAAATACCATACCATCCAATAATTCTATTTCTGGATATTTACTCAAAGAAAATGAAAACACTAATTCAAAAAGATATAAGCAGCTCTATGTTTACTGCAGCATTATTCACAATACTCAAGATACAGAAATAGCCTGAGTGTCCATCAGTTGATAAATAGAGGGCACCTGGATGGCTCAGTTGGTTAAGCCTCTGCCTTCAGCTCAGGTCATGATCCCAGGGTCCTGGGATGGAGACCTGCATCAGGGTCCCTGCTCAGCAGGGAGTCTTTTTCCCCTTCTCCCTCTGTCCTTTCCCCTGCTCATATTCTCTTTCTGTTTCTCAAATAAATAAATAAATAAATAAAATATTTTTAAAAAATAGATAAATAGAAAAGAATCTGCCATACCCACACACTGGAATATTACCCAACTATAAAAAAGAATGAAATCTTGTTATTTGAGAAAATATGAATGTATCTAAAGGATATTATGCTTAATGAAATGAGTCATAGAAAAACATATACCATATGATTTCACTTTCATGTGGAATCTTAATAAAACCAACCAACCAACCAAACAACAACAACAACAAAAACAAAACCAAAACCAAACAGAAACAGACTCAAATATAGAGAACTGCGGTTGCCAGAGAGAAGTTAAGGGCTGGGCAAAAGTGGTAAAGGAATTAAGAGGTACAAACTTTCAGTTATAAAATAGGTAAGTTATAGGGGCAAAAATTACAGCATAGGAAATATAGTCAATAATGATTTAATGACTTTGTATGGTGACAGATGGTAACTATACTTAGCGTGCTGAGCACTGTGAAGCACTGTGAAGTAAAATTTGATCTGTAATGTATATAAAATTTGAAACATTATGTTGTATACCTGCAACTAATATAATATTGTATGTCAAACATACTTCAACTTTGAAAAGTTAAACTGTTCAATATGGTTTGAATATTGCCTTTGTATATACTTACTTTTAGTTGGATTTTGAGAAATGATTTTACTTAGCCTGTGCTAAATTTTAATTTAAAAAATAGCAAAATTTTCAATACATTGTAGATGTAATTGGCTTTTCACACTCACCATCAATTTTCTAGATGAATATCTGAGGTTCAAGGAGGTAAAATAATGTGCTTATAAAATACAATTAATAAGCAGTAGTATTCAAATCAAAGTATATCAGCTATAAAGACATAAACATGCTGATACTTGATTTTGAAATTACTATTAATAACATTTCAGATGGCTATAAAAATAAACTAGGAAATGCAAATACATACTTAATTTCTAACAGTTAATATAAAATATAAATTGAAATAATATTTAATGTTTTAATTAAGAATATATAGTAATATTTTCTATCTATCAATACCAAACCCACCTCAGGAATTTAGCTGTGAAAAGTAATCACCTTTTTCTTTTTCCTTATGGTACTAAGCTAACAATTTATCTTGTTTGGGTTTATCCAAACACTGATACTAAATTATAATACCTTGTTAGTTGTTATTTCCAATCTTTAGGATTCTTGTGTTCAAAGTTTAACCTAATATAGGTTAGTAGGGAAAAAACAAAACAAAACAAAAAAATCAACTATCAGTGCCACTTACCCATTAAGTTCAAAAAGTTTTAAAATGTGGTAATTAATACTCAGAAATACTGAATATTCAGAAAGCATTCAGAGAGCTTTCCCAACCTTATAAGTTGAAACTTAACATTCTTTAACTACATCAAAAATTGCCCATCCTTGGGCACCTGGGGGGCTTACTTGGTTGGGCCATTCCCTTTGGCTCAGGTCATGAATGATCCCGGATTTCTGGATAGAGTCCTGCATCAGGCTTCTGGCTCCATATGGAGTCTGCTTCTCTTTCTGACCTTCACCCCTCTTGTGCTCTCTCTTGCTCTATCTCTTTCAAATAAATAAATAAAATCTTTAAAAAAATAAATAATTACCCATCCTTTAAAATCAAAATTACATTTGTGTTTTTGTTTTTAGTCATCACATTGATTTTATTTTGTCTTCATCTTCTTGTATTTATTATTTTTTTAAAGATTTTATTTATTTATTTGACAGGGAGAGAGAGAGAGAGCACAAGCAGAGGGAGTGGCAAGCAGAAGGAGAAGGAGAAGCAGACACCCCACTGAATAGAGAGCCCAAGATGGGGCCCAATCCCAGGATTCTGGGATCATGACCTGAGCCAAAAGAAGATGACTGACCCACTGAGCTACCCAGGCACCCCATCTTTTTGTATTTCTTAAATATTATGCTCTAGAAAGTCAGAGGTCTCTGAAGCACTTGTTATTTTCAAGTACCATTTTAAGACATGCTGATTTTTATGTATCCATTAATTCAGTAGTTCTTTAGCTTAGGTTCAGTTTTCGATAGAGCATAAGCAAAGCACTTGGCTGATAATTTGAAATAAAGACTTGACAGTAAATATTTTTTTTATAAGTAAGGCAATTTGCAATGCAGTTTTAAGGTCATGAATCTTAAAGACTATAAAATCAACAGTTAATAATGTCATGAATTCAAAAACCCATCTCTTTACCTTAAACTTAATAATTAGAATATAGAGAATGACCTTGATATAGCAGATGTTTATCACTACTTTAATCATCAATAAGAGTCATCCTGTACAGGAGAACTATACTATGTACCACCTGTATCCCATTTTTCATTAAGGCATTTTCTTTCCTTTTTATTTAAATGTATAAGCCTAATATTTTAGAAAGGCCAGGCCATTGCATTCTTTTACTTTTTACTACTTTCAGATCTTTTGATGGTATAACTCTTTCCTTAAAAATAATTAGGGAGAAAATTGTGTAGACTATTTCTTCATAATTTCTAAAGTTACATATGCAGTTATTAAAATAAAACAGGAACTGTAAAATAAATGTAAAGTAAAATTCTGTCACCTTTTAAAATCTTATGTTCATAAATGCATAGATAAATGTACAATGCAAAATAAATATTAATACTACATTTCAACATTAGAACAAACATCAAAGTTTATGTTCTTTAAAAATCGTACACTTCAGTAATGGACTTTTACTACATTTTTCTCTGTAGGGAATACAAGTGTTGAGAAGTTAAGATAGGTATGCAAAATTACAGAATAATTCACTAGCACCACAGACAGCATATTTTGTATTCTGGATGTAATATTCTTCTAGAATATTTGTTCTTATTGTCGATGCAGTTTGTTGTCATGTATCTCTCTGACATTATAAAACAAAAGAAACTGGAAAAGTGATTACCTTAATCTCTTTCCTAATGCTTATGACATGAAGAAGTCATGCAAAGAACATTTCCTTGCTGTAGTCAGAGGGAAATGTGACTACAGAAAAAGGGTCAGAGATGCCTTGTTGCTGGCTTTGAAAATGGATAGAGGAAACCATAAGTAAAGGAATATGGGTGGCTTCTATAAAATGGAAAAGGTAAGGCAATGGATCCTATATGTCATCAGTTAAGAGATCACAGCCTGGGGCACCTGGATGGCTCAGTCGGTTAAGCAGCCCACTCTTGATTTCAGCTCAGGTCATGATCTCAGGGTTGTGAGATGGAGCCCACATGTCAGGCTCTGCACTGAGCATAGAGACAGTTTAAGATTCTCTCTCCTCCTCTCTCTCTGCCCCTCTCCCTGCTTGTGCAGGTGTGTGCCTGCACACACATGCTCTTTCTTTCTCTTAAAAAAAAATAAATAAATAAAAAGAGATTACAGCCTGTTCGTACTTCAATTTTAGCTCAGTGATACATATATTGGGACTTGTAACTTACATAACAATAAGATAATAAATTTGTGTTGTTTGTTACAGTTTTCTATAACTACTACAAAACTACTACAAAATGCTAAAAACTACTAGAAAACTACTACAAAGTTGATTATCTCTCAGAATTTAATAACATAGTTTATAAAATATGTATATTAAATATGTACATATTTTGTATATCATTTCTATAGCAGTAGATACACAGAAATTTTTCCCAAACTTGAGTATTCAGATAAAGCTAATAAGTAATTATACCATATTTCTATAAATGAAGTGAAATATATGATTTGCTTTAAAGAAGAAAAATAAATTATATGTCAATGGAAGCACCATCATTTTGTCTCATTGTGAATGCCACAGTATTTTTTGTAAGTGTTCAAAAGTTATAAAAAATTTATTCAATATTAATGAGAAAAATTTGAAGTACCATCTTAAAAATATATGTTAACATTTTCAAGTACAATAATACATACTATTTAATAAAGTCATACTCAAAGGAAAGGGTATTCTCTTTTTTTTAAGGGTATTCTCTTTTGAAAATAAATCTGATAACATGGATTTTAATTTAAAATTTTTTGCATAACAATATTTTGTAGATATTTGTGTGAAAATATACACTTCTAAACACTGATGACTTCATTGAAAGAATTTATCATAACTTATTTAACCCAAATTTTAGAATTTGTAATGTTTTTAATATGTGCCATTATACATAGTTTTATGACTAATATTCTTGTGCTTGACATATTTTATTGGATTTCTGTTACCTTAAGAAAAGAAAAATCCTAGAAGTTAAATTCCTTGCTCACAGAGACATGTTTTCAAGCCAAACATTATTTTTCCTCTAAATTAAGCTTGAAGTACACACTTTTTCCTTCATTATATAACATTTAGTTACATTAACTGGAACTCATTGAGAAAAAAAAAAAAACTAGTCTGTCATAAAGTAAATTTATAAAAACTCAAAATATTTAGAATTTGTATAGAAAATCAAATAACACTGGAGCCTAAATACTTGGAAGTAAGACCTCACAGGGAGCAATAGCTATTCCAAGTCTTTTACTGTTGTACTTATACAGTGATTGTTCTCACTACATCAGCTACAATTATTTTACCCTTGTGTATTTAATTCCTCACCTTATTTCAACGAACTGAGAAAACAATAATAGAAGTGAAGAAAATTTTTTATAAGCTAATGACTAGTATGAAAGGAGAAATAGAATTTCATATTAATTTCATTGTGTATTAATTTTATTTGGTTGTTTAAACAGTGAATATTATTTAGAATAAAGCTACACAGGCAAACGAAAACAAGAGCACCATATTTTCAAATTAGAATGTGGAGATGGACATTCAATCTTGGGGTCAAACCTTGTATGGAAGGAATCAAAGAGGGTTGAGAAACTGAACATCAATATTCAACTTCCTTCTCCTGGCTTCCTCATGCCCTCTATCTATCAATCAACTGATCTATCCATCTACCTATTTATTTATTGAGACTAAACATTCTGTTCTGTCAAAAGAATATATCTTCAACTTTTGGAACATCAAACATTTTCCTCCTAAAGCATCAAATACATTGAGACAATTCTGCTAATAGAGAAAATCTCTTCTCTCTTCTTTGTGCATTGAAAAACACTTCTATGACTTATAAGTGATGATAATGACAGTAGAAAATAGCAAGAAGATCAACATTGTAAGAATCCCACCCTCCACCCCCAATTAAATTAGTTAAATCTTTACATCCTAAATATATGGACTGTAGATTACATACTTTCTTGGGGGGGAAGGGGAAGTATTTTGACTGTAAAATTATTTTTCTATGGTTTTATTAAAACTTTTAGTGCTCCTTTTAATTTCTCTGTAATCAAAACTTTAAAAATAAAAATAAGGAAATACAGAAAATTATTCAATTTTAGAAACAGTTGCTCAATAAACTCAAGAGTGGGAATAACGTAAGCCATTCTGTGTTTTCAATTTTCTTTTTAAATGTTGTATGCATTATGTTTACAATTATGCATTCCAGATTATTTGCATATTCATCATATTCTGTTCTGTAGATTTAAAAGGCTGTATCGTTAGTTTTCCTAATATCTAGAAATAACATAAGTTGTTATCACTTTTGTCAGTTATTTCAATATTCAGAACAGAATTATGTGAAATTTACTTATATTGTATTTTAAGTGGATTAAAGAATGATAGCCTTGATTTTACATGCTAGAAAAGATGATATGTAAGCAACTCATAACCAACTATCAAATCTCCCTATTTTTTAGAAGAAAATTGCTAGAGATCAATGTCTTTAAATGTAGTTTAAAAAATACTAAAATTATATCATTTCAATCTATTCACCTAATAAAGCATAGGGAAGTAAACTGTTGGGAGAATTATTTTTTGCTCATGTGAAATAAAGCATTGCATGTCATTTGGGGATATATAAATGCTTTGCAAAGTTAGTAAAGTAAATGCAATATGTACAAAGAAAATATCATAGTCAAAGAAATGCTATTAAGATAGTTTAATATTAAGTAGTGAAAGAATATTTGGTCATTATAGTTGGTGAGTGTGGATGACATTACAATTTATCACATACAAATTTCAAAAATAGATTTTTCCTTCTTCATTAATGCAATTTAACTAACCTATCAATTTTAAATACTAAAATAAAACTTAAAAAAAGATTCCTAAACCTAGGAATCAGACACAATTCAACAAATTCAGTAAAAAATTATCTGCAAAATTAATGTGTGTTGGATCTTCAAGATTATATTAGATCTTCAAAATTTATTGATCTTAAATCCTCAAGTATGTATTTGTTTTTTTCCCATTTGTATTCATGGAATAGTTTTCAGTGTGAGAGATCATGGTTTCAACAGCCAAGGTGTTTCAGATCCTCTTAAATTGAAGAATCATCTTTCATTTTCATTTAAGATAAACCAGGTATAACTTGAACTCTTGAGGGATAAGCAAGTCTTTTGCCATTTATAATTGGTTGGACAATGACAAAGAGCAAACAAGGTTGGAAAGATAAAGGTAAAAAATGTGAAACCAAAAATAAAGGCCATATAGAGTAACTGGTATATTGTGTTTTTGAAGAAAGATTTCCTTTCTAATCAATTATTTTTCCTGCCTTTGTGACTTTACTAAGTAATTGTTTTGCTATGCTCCAATAATGTTTATATTTTTAACAGAAGTATTTTTAAAATAGTATTTAAATTTTTTTCCTATTAGGAATTCAATATTTTTCTATAATTTTGAATATTTATAATATATTTGGCATTCACAATGAGACAAAAATGATGGGACTTCTATTTGAAATATAATTTTTTCTTCTCTAAAGCAGATTATATATTTCACAATTTCACATATAAAAGCACAGCATGTTATTTATCAGACAATTGCTTACTTACTCTCAGTTCCTCTTACAGTTCTTATCTTATCGTTCTTACACAAACATCTCCTTAAAAACCCCCTAAATATATACAAACTCCCTGAGTGAATTAATTGGTCATAAACACTATCACAACCTGAGGGTAATGACAACGATTAGCCTTTGTGCAGAATTTGTGCAGAAATGGAAGTCCTCTCACATTCCTATTTATTTCACTAGTTTGCCCCCTCAAAAATCAGATAGATTCTGATTAATTAAATGATTACATATAGCACCTTTCATCCCCTGACATGCATTATATCAGCTAGGTTTCTTAAGGTTCTGAAGGGAGTTCATGACACCAATATTTGGGAATATCAGTACAGAGTTGAGCTGATGCAATTTTAAATAGAAGAAACACAACATAGAGACCCTAGGTTATGAAAGAAGATCAAGCCATTTATAGGAGATACTATGCATCATTCAAAAAGTTCCCAGCCTGCCCCCAAAGATTTTATTTATTTATTTGAGAATGAGGGAGAAAGCAACAATAAGTGGGGGGGAGGGGCAGAGGGAGAAATAGATATCCCACTGGGATGAGTCTGATGGAGGACTCAATCCCATGACCTGAGCTGAAGGCAGATGCTTAGCCATCTGAGCCACCCATGTACCTCAGCTCCTGCGTCATCTCTGAGCCCAGGTGGAAACTGAACATGTGAGCATGGAACATCAAGTGATTATATAGCCAGAACTGAGCACAGCTGAATTCTTTCAGACCCACCAAACCAATGTCATGTAGATCCATCATCATTCTATAATAAAATATGTATATTAGGGATTCAGCATGAGCAGGTTCATAGGACACAAGCAAGTTGCGTTGAATAGGTGAGCAACATCCCCGTATTATTCAACAGTGCACTCAGGTCACACCAATGATCACAAGAAGGTTTCCCTGGGACAAGCTAACAGAGAAAAAAGAAGGTCAATTTCAGTTCATGGGTAGATTGAGTAGATTGACTCAGTAGATCAGTGCAAGCAAAAGAGCAACTACTACAGCATATAGCCCAATCAGGGGTATATCTGAAAGATAGGAAGGAGAAATTTTGCGATGGGCAGAGCCTTGGGCAGGGTACCTAGCCATCTCCTTTATGTGGAAAAAGAAATGATTCAAGAGAATATACACAGCCTTTCAGGCATTGAAAAATGATTTGGCTATTTGGTCTGGGGCCTAACATAAAGAATAATTAGGGGATCAACATTTGAGATAGTGACATGTGGTATGACCTACAGGAGGAGACAGAGGTGTGATGATCTTTGTATTACACATTATGTCCACAGGGAAACATCTACTATGGAAGACCCACAAAAGAACTAAGTAGATAGAAAGACTTGGCTAAATAATGTCACACAGACTCTGTCATTAGCCACACCATTGCTGGCGCAAGGGTATAAGAAGAGAGTAGTGATAGCAGGAATAAAGGTGAGAGATAGGCACAACAACATGGGTCTTGCTCACAAAGGCTAATACACCCTTCTTCTATTACTGAAAGTCCAACCTGTTAGCAACAGCGACCACTGTTGAACTCCAGCACAGATTTAATCCTCAAAGTGACAAAATGCTAACTTGCTGACAAAATGAGTACATTGAAGCCTTCCCATGCTGGAAGGGACAAAGATTAACATTGTTTAATATCTGCATATATTCCTGAAGTGGGTGTTTCTTTCCTATCTTAGGGCTTCAGTCAGAACCACTATCTGAGGATGTATAGAGTATGATCCACCAATATGGAGTCTCATAGAAAATTGCCTTGATCCAAAGTACTCACCCTATAGCAAAGTAAACCTGGCAGTGGCAGCATAGCTATGGGATCTGCTGAGCCTATCATTTAGTGCTCATTGGGTTACCTAGCTAGTAGAGTGATGGAAGGACCTCTTTAAAGGCCTAACAAGGTGGTGTCTTGCTGAACCCACCTTTGCAAGAATGTGGTATCATCTCCCAAAATATGCTATATACTTCAAACCACCAGTCATTGAGGGGTGCTGTTTCCCCTCTAAATAGAATACATTGGTCCAAAAATGAAACACTGAACACAGGATTGTTTGTTTTACCATTAGTTTCAACAACCAAATTAAGAAATGTGTGCTTTATTTCCCAAGAAATTTAGGCTCTATGCATGTAGAGATCCAGATTCCCAGGCAGGACACTCTTCCAGTAGGGGATCTAATGTCAGTTTTAAACTACGATTGTCATCCAGTCATTTTGAGCTAGTCTTGTCAAGAGACAACTAGGTAAAGAAAAGAGTCACCACCCTGGAAGAGGTAACTGGCATTCATCATCAGTGGTAGACAGGTCTGGGGTTACACAAAATGCGGAGAGAAGAAAATGTCTGGGATTCAAGTGGCTTACTTTAACTACTCTCCTGTCCAACCTTGATATTAAGTGGCCAGCAAGTACCATTATGAACAGGAATGAAGTTCTGAGACAGCAGTTTTCTATGTGGAGTTTTCCCCACAGCAAGCTACAAATAGAGTCTGACCTGTTCAGTCTTTTAACTCCCACAAGTTTGACTAAACTTTAGACATGTTTCTTCCTGACTATAGGCCCCTGACCTACTTTTTCTCAGAATATTTACTTTAGAAAATCTGAAATTGCAAATTATTTCTCTGCCCTTTGAGATGCAAATCTCCCAGCCTCTTGTCAGTTTTACAACCCAGGAATGTCTTTCTCAAAGACCTGAGAGGCATCCCTTTGAAATGAATCATCAAGAAAAGGTAGGGCTCCAGTCTCTGTGGGTAGAAAGGAGCCTAACTTTGATATGGTACAATTAGCAAACACAGATGGTCTAATTTTAGTGACCAACCTTCCTCTAATGTCTTCTAGTATTCTTCCTTTAGCTCTCTCCTTTGTTTAAAATTCCTCTTCTTTTTTCTTTTAGTGGAGTTGAGTTGAATCTCTCACCAATTGCAATAGTCTCTTGCAGTAGTCTTGAATAAAGTCTTCCTTTCCATTTTTAACAAGCATTTGGTGCATTCCTTTTCTTTGACAAGTCCCAGAGAAGCACATCCCACATGGGATGGACTTAGACTAATAAGTCAGTAGCATTAAGTGTTTGGCAGTAGTGGATATTATAGTATATCCTGTATAGTTCCCTCTCTTTTACTTGGCATTCATTCCCCCATCTTCTGGGAATGCTGACTGCTGACTGCTCACAGCAGTGTCTCTGGAAAATAGCATCATCTGAATGTAGCTGCTTCCTGCATTGAATGGTCAACCAAATGGTTTGCATACACACAGGCCCTCTTGTTTTAATTTGGAAGTATAGGCCCCAGAAGCTAACTGAGGCCTCTGTTGCAACTGCATCATAGTTCAAATTTCTCTTTCTGCATAAATCCGCTTTCTTCACTCTTACAGGTGTTATTCCCAAGAACACTACTCAGCAAATCTCTTGCATGCAAATTCCTTTGTCAGTCTGTTAACAGGGATCACAATTTAAGAAATCCTATATATGCAGCCACTCTTGAGACCATATTCATTACTACTATTTTGGCTCTGTTGAACTTCACCCCAACCCTGTAATCCTGGATTAGATGACTCATTTTCTTAATGCTAAGACTATTGTTTCATATTAATTAATAATGTCAAGACAATTACTCCAATGAAAATTTTACTTACCACCTTATATTTTTCTTAATTTTATATTGTCAACAGCTCTGATCCAATAGTCTTTATGATAAGAATTTTTTAAATGCCTTGTTACATTGAATATTTATACATGTACTTCCCAGCTTTGTTTTGTTGCCATGTGCATTTTTTAATATTTTGAAAACTGTAAACTGTGAGAATGAGTTAGAAATTCTTCATTCTATTAATATCCAGAACAGTTCATTTTCCATTGCATATTTTAAAACTACTGATTTTACTGATTGCAATGTTTTGTATATTTCTATCACATTCCGTTAATGTTTTCTGTACACTCAGACACATCTCATTTTTTTATCATGTAATTATTGAAGGGTGTTTATTTCTCTGTTTATTTCTTACTCTTGCTTAATAGCAAAGAATATATGAGCACATGTATTAACTAGTTAGTATAATTTTCATCATCTGAACCAATGGTACCACCATACTGTTCTCACGGAATTAATTTTTGCATAAGGTATTTTGTATGGAGGCAGTGACAGATCATTTGGTGCTATAAAGTTGCCTAAGTATCCATAGACTTTCATTTCTATCATCAGACTATGTATGAAACTTAATAGTCTTATGTCTTTTACCTCTACTGTTCTTGCCTTATTGTTTATTTTTCTAAGAACAGGAAATGTGATTGGATCATTTAATGTTAAGAATTCCTACCTTTTAACTCTGTGTTTATTTTCACCTCCTCTATTATAGTGTGACCAACCCGATAAGAAAGACCTTGTCTTTCAATAATCCCCCAAATCTATCAATATAAAGGACACAGAGTGGTTTTTTCAAATCTTTAACAAATGATTGCATAGGCAGATAGTAAAATATGCATAAATATGGAAACATTATTTCAATGTTTTAATTTCTTAATGGGTGTAGCTATACTTCAGAGTGGGCTTTTGATTTGGCAAGAGTCTATTTGGAGGTTCTGATGCTACCTACGTGTTAGAGTTTATGAAGGCTTAGGGACCAAGAGCTGGTTATTACATCAAAAGAATTTCCAGAGCTCTAACACAAATGTTTAAAAAGCAGCTCTGCAAAAACAATATAATTTCAAATGTTGTTTTCTGATAAGGCTCATTTTCCAACAAGCTCTCCTGCTTTGCAAACCACAGCTTACACAAACCACCCAAAGAGAGAAATTTAGTGCAAACATTTTAGCCTCTAATTTTCTTTTCCAGAATCGTACATAAAGCTCAAACGCATCATCAGAAATATTTGGCGTCAATACCACTCAAGTGACTGATAACAAACTCCCTTAATGTCAAGAGTCATTCCATTTTTCTTTCAGGAAGAATAAGGCCATACCTAAACATATTAAAATATTATTCACTTTGACAATGGAACTAGTTCCAAGACATGAACTATTGCTATATTAGAAAGAAGAGGCAATCAGTATTTTTCATTGCCTAAGAATCTCTATACTACAAAAAAAATCCATCACTTCTAATGAAATTGGTAAGTACCTAGGAGGCAAATGTCTTTTCTTATTTCTACTGTGAAATGTGGGTTGAAATGAGCATTGTAGTTAACTCAGATTCCTATTTACCAGAAAAATTTAGTCAATAGTGAGCATATTTATCAAAGCTTTTTAAAAATGACCTGAAATTTTCATTAAGATTGCAAGGGCTATTATTGTTCTATTTTAAGTAGATCTGTAGATTGTTCTTAATATTAAAAACTGAGAATAACAGTAAATTTATTTTATTTAAATTATATTAATTAATAAAAAATGTCAGATTCACTTATCTAGAAAATAGTTATATTTAGTTGAGTTTATATGTGAGTTTTTAATAGAAATATCATCTTCAATTTCTGCTTATAAAATGATTATGTACTACAATTTATGCTTTCCTTACCATGTAATTGGATTATCAGTAACTGTTGTGTCAACAGCAAATCATATTTTCTGGTACATTAATCTTAAGTATTTTTCTTTCTTGACACAAACACAAAAACACAAAAAATGAAACCACATGAAAATTTGAAAGAGATTAAAATGGAATAAAAGTTCTCAGTAGAGTTTAAATGTATTTTTATATTGATATTAAAGACCAATACTGTATGGCTTCATCTATATGCTTGTAACTCAATTATTTTAAGATATTTATTAGAAATCATCCAATGGTATTAATTTACTACAGTAAATCACCCCAGTAATTTAGGCATAAATGGAAATTATATAAACACTTTCAGGCTGGTAATATTCTTAAAGAGTATTTTACTACGAAGAAAAAAATCCTTAGGTATTGTTTTGAAGAGTAAAGCTAGTAAAGAATAAAATTCCATTAATCATCAAGACAAATAGCACTTGAAATAAATCAAAATATAACGTTTTGTACATTTTTGTAAAAACAAATTGGCTGTATATTTCACTTTGCTAGATTTACTAGATTTTTGGTTAGATTTCGATAGTTGTAATTTTTCTTCCAAAATTTTTTTTCAATTTTAAAAAATGTATTTACCTGTGTGATCACTTGATTAATGTCAGTCTGTCTCATTAGAAAGAAAGCTACATGAGAGATGAAAGCATGTCTGTTTTGTTTTCCATCTCCCAAATTACACTTTGCCTGGCACATGGAATTAGATTAATATCTTTCTGAATAAATTAAAAATAAAAAGATAATATTACCTAAAAAACCAACTCTCATTAAATGGTTTGTAGGTGAACAGAAACTGAACTAATAAAAACAAATAAAAAAAAAAAAAAACATACAAAATGACCGCATGAAGGATCCCTGGGTGGCTCAGTCAATTAAGCATATGCTTTCTGCTCAGGTCATGATCTCACGGTCATGGGATTGAGTTTGATGTCCGGTTCCCTGCTCAGCTGGAAGTCTGCTTCTCCCTTTGCCTGCTGTTCCCACTGCTTGTAGGCATGCTCTCTCTTTCTTTCTTGCTGACAAATAAACAAAATCTTTTAAAAAAATGACTACATGAGTTTAATGAAAAATATTATGCCTAATTTTAAGCTCAGTATTATGCTTAAGACTATTCTGATGGGACACAATTTGAAGAAATATATACATATAGAAAGATGAGAGAGAAAGAGAGAGATCAATAGATGATAGGTCATTTGATCTGGACACTTCTGGCCCTAAGTTCCCGAATTCCATTTTAATTTCCAAATTCTATTCTAATTTTTCTAATTTCAAATATGATTTGAAATAATAATTATATGGCTTTATGATCCTTTCTGTAATATTAATAGTAATCCATAATAGTAATTTTGTTTTTTACCTCAGTGAGATTTTTTTGCTTTACAATTGCCTATCTCTTGTAAAACTACAAAGAACAAGAAGAAGAATTTCATCACAAGTCTTTTATTTCTTTCCACATTTCATAAAGCTTAAAACATGGTATGTGGGCAAGATTTACAATCTATGTGGACATAAAAACAAAAAAAAATAATAAAATTGTCCTATAATCATATTTGTCATGGATGGTGTTTGAACTGTAACTGTTCTTTAGTTATCAAAAATTTGTTGTGTCTTTTCATTGGATCCAACATCTACATAGTTAGGTAATATATAACTATGTTTTTTGGTAACCTATATGGATATAATTTACATAGCCACATGTCTTTATGAGTTCATTTTAACCTAAGTATAAAGATAATAAATATAAATTTTCTACTTTCCTATCTGCATGTATGGTAATTTCTTTATCAATTTCTATAGTGCTTTTTAATATTTGTATATGAGATTATAGTATATCTGTGTGGTACAGTTGAGTGATGCAATGTGATATTTTGCAGTATACCAAAGTGTGACAGATTAATATAATTTGTGTTCAATGATTTTTTTTAATTACATAAGTAACAAGAGCATTGAAAACATAGTTTTTTGTCATACATATATGTATTAGTCTGCTTGGGCAGTCATAACAAATTACCAGAGACTAGTTAAACCAACAGAAATTAATTTGCTTACAGTTCTGGAAGCTTTGAAGTTCATGATCAATATGCTGAAAAAGTTCTGGTGAGATCTCTCTTCCTGGCTTGCATATAGTCATGTCCTGCTATGTCCTCACATGATCTTTTCTCTGTGCATTTATGGAGAGCCAGTGAACTGTGCTTTCTCATCCTGTCCTATCAGATTAAGGTCTCAATCATACCACCTCATTTAACCTTAATTATCTCCATAAAAGCCCCATCACCAAATATAATCACATTGGAGGTTAGAGCTGCAATCTATGAAATTTGGGGAAAAACAATTTCATCCAAAACAATATGGAGTTCCCTTCATCTCCTCAAAAGATGCTTTGTAAGAATTTCAAATGTGGATTTTATTACTGTTGTTTTGTTTGGTATGTTGTTGTTGTCTTTTGAGTATATAACAATGTTCAGCCATCTAAATGTAGTCATTGACTATTATGTTTAATGTTCAATATATCTTTTCATAGTGTAGCTTGAAAAATTTTTAGATGTTTAGGGTTTTTTTTTTCCAAATTGCAAAATATATGTTAATGTTCTGTTTGCTGATCTTAGGACTAGCAATTTTTCAGTGTGAATATATAACACAATCTAACTTGGCATGTAACTGAATCATTGCTATGGAAATTATATCAATGTTTTTTAAATCATTAATCCATTTATTAAATTTGATAGTACAATGTATTTCTAACTCTGTTCAATTACTAATTGATCAACTGCTGTTTTCTTCTGCTGCAAGGTAAATGGCAATCAAAGAGGAATCATAACCTTTAACAATATTTCTAGTGTGACATGGGATTAAAATAATGAATACAACTCATAACACTCTATTTTCACATTAAGTAAAATGCTAAAGCTTTGATTCTTGGATTATCCCCTGCTAGTAATTGTGCCAGATTACATCCTGATAATATCCCATCATGGTGAATAAATGTCATCAGTTAAAATGTTTCAAAATTCAGAGTTGTATGACAGGAATTGTTTACAGGGTGTCACACTCTTTTATAACTCTGTTCTGTTGACAGTATGATGCTTATCACTCAAGTCAATATACAGGATTTCTTATGAAAATGTTCTTGATGTGCTTTTTTAATGGAAAAACATGTAATTTTACTAGATATTTAATAAGTATAATAATCATACTGTATAGCCCACATAGAATTATAAAAAGTGAAATTTACTTAGCTTTATTCTATGTTTTGTACTACAGGCAATCATTTGTCAATGACAGTATTAAATTATAAGTTCATTAAAAACTATTATAAAAGTCTTAGAATTGAAATCAATTTTAAGTGTTATTTATTGAAATATGTTATCCCATTCATAATTAAACTTTATAACACCCATAATATGGTATCAGGGAAAGAATAATGAAATATACATAAGGAGACCTGAAGGAGACCTGATTTTTTTTTAGATGTTTATTTATTTATTTATTTATTTGAGAAAGAGAGAGAAGGAGAGAGAGTGAGCGAGCAGGGGAAGAGGGACAAGGAAAGAATCTCAAGCAGATTCCACACGCAGCGCAGAGCCTGAGGTAGGATTCTATCTCGGGATCCTAAGATCATGACCTGAGCCGAAACCGAGAGTTGGATGTTTAACCTACTGATCCACCCAGGCACACTGAGGAGACCAGAATTCCTTCTCTACAACTGATTATGAGTAAGATGTTGGACAAGATAGTTAAGTTCTCTGAACTATAAGATAGTTATTAGTTTTAGATTATGAGTAAGATGTCAGACAAAATAGTTAAATTCTCTGAACTATATAATAGTTAACTATTAACAAAATTGTTAAATTCTCAGTAACCTAATTTATCAGTAATACTCTCTAGTTTTCCAGTTCTAAGTATCAATAAACTTCACATGCATGATTTCCCTGTCTTCACACAAGTCAGTGACACACTGCTGAAACAGTCAGGGCCCTTGCTTGAGAGTAGTTTGCCTTCCCCTCGCTGCCCCATTTCCTTTTCTTTCCTCCTACAAGGGGCCTCCAGCTATGAGCACATCTTGGATTCTCCCTGAAAGGGCCTTTTGGAGTTCTGAGAGTTATTTGTTACTGAAATGTCTCCAGGGTTATACTTTGTAAGGATATATTTCAGATTAAAAGTGGAGGGTTATGTGTATGTGTGCACACCCAAGTGCATGCCCATGTAATTTCAATATTCTATTATCAGTTGACCATTAAGAAGAAAGTGAGGATTTTCTAGGTACTATGTCAGGTGGAACAATTTTTCAGGAAGAGAAGAGAACAACTCTTTTTCTTCAGTGTTTTAACTTCTGGAAACTGAAGCACACCACCATTTCCAAGAGCAACTATTTGGACAGTTACAATTTCATATCCTAAGTGGGACAACACCCACATTATTTATTAGAATACCTCAAGCAGTTGATGGATGGTGTCAGGAGGTTCACACCTCCTGTGTTTGCTGTTTTTGAAAGGATGGTTTCTTTCAAAAACTGGAGACTAAATGATGTGGTTCATATATCTCTAAGGGGAACTTGATGTGATGCTTAAATATTAGTCGACTTTTTCACTCCTCCAGGATTAATTACTGTATAAGTGAATGCTGTGGACATCAAAGACTCTTTGAGAAACGTCATTTCTTTCTTTTGGGAGAAGTCATTTATTTCTTTGAAGTATCTATAATAAATAAATATATTTGGCAACACTGATCCAAATATCTTTATGGAATATTTGGCAATGACTCTTTGGCAGTGACATGTATCTTAGAAAAAGAGTCATTTGGAAATATTTCTCAGAAGTTATTAGGTTTAACTGGGTAATGGGTATTAAGGAGGGCACATGTGCTGATGAGCACTGGGTATTATATGCAACTAATGAATCATTGAACATTACATCATAAACTAAAGATGTACTATATGTTGGCTAATTGAACATAATAAAAATAAAAATTTAAATAATAAATAAAACAATTTTAAAAAGAAGTTATTAAGTTTATATCACATAAGAATAAAAGCTGACTATATCTTTTCCCTAAAGAAATTACTAATGTGTTCTTGAAAAATATTTTCTCTAATACTTTATATGCCAAAAATGATCAAAATAAAGCAAAATATACCAAAATTTTCAAGGCTGAGAAAAATCTAAATGTTGAGTTAGTGTTTTGAAGGTGTAACAACTTCAGAGACAATATATTTAATATTAGACCCCAGAATTTTTATGTCCTTCAATTTTACATGTGTGGGTTAATTATATGTGTGTGTAGTGTGTGTATGCATTCTTCATGATGATATGAGGGTAGTCAGGTTTTTAAGTAACAAAACTCATATCCTAAAAACAATGAATGAGATAGATACTCAAATGTAAAAATTAGTTATTGGCAGGAGAAGTAAAAGAAAAAGCAAGAGAGAGAAACCGCTCTTAGAAAAACAAAGTGAGGGCGCCTGGGTGGCTCAGTGGGTTAAGCCGCTGCCTTCAGCTCAGGTCATGGTCTCAGGGTCCTGGGATCGAGGCCCGCATCGGGCTCTCTGCTCAGCGGGGAGCCTGCTTCCCTCTCTCTCTCTCTCTGCCTGCCTCTCCATCTACTTGTGATCTCTCTCTCTGTCAAATAAATAAATAAAAATCTTTAAAAAAAAAAAAAAGAAAGAAAAACAAAGTGACTGTGCATCAGATGTCAATGTGACTAAAAGATGCAAAATTTTGTCCATTTCCTGCTAAAAAGGAACACGTGAGCATAAGTGAAGGACTAAAGAAGGGCTAGACTATGATACACAGGACAGAGATGAAGTGAAACCGAGAAGAGAAGGCTTTAAAGAAAACGGAAGAACCAAATGAACACCATGAACTTTATATGATGAATGTTGATGGAAGATGAAAATGCTAGAAAATACTAAAAATGGAATTTAATACAAATACGGGATATTATTTTTCAGTGTGATCTTTCTTTAAAGGTGGTTACAATCGATCTTTCCCAGATACAGCACGTGGGAGATGTAGTCTCCTATTAATCAATCTCTCTCTGACTGAATCTAATTATATGCAGAATTTGTTAGGGCTTAAAGTTACTCAGAGATGGCGAAGTTGATGAGATTTTGAGTCAGCTCTGAGCCAGGGTTACTGTATATTTACCATACTCCGTTTCTTCTGTATTTGGACACACAGCTAAAGTGCATTTCCCAATCGTTCCTGCAGTTTGGTGACATCATATGACCGAATTGTGCAAATGGAATGTCCGCAGAATGATCTATATCACTTCCAGGCTTAACTAATACCAGAGACTCATGGACTCCATTTCCCACTATTTTAGGTTGAATGTAGAAGAGGATCATGTCATAGAAGATGGCAGAGCTCATAATAGAAGAAACATGGGTTACCTGAATGACTTTTTTGAATAGAGCATCTTCTACTAACCAGAATTAGACTAATAATGATATAATTGTGTAGGACTTTGGATAATATAACCTTCAAATAACAGTGGTTTGCCAGTCAAAGCAGTGGTATATGTAATGATGCTGAGCTCAGTAGGAAGCACTTAGTTGAGGTATTTGAAGTCTCTATTGTCAAGTACAAGAAACTGTAACAAGCAACTTCCCAAACATTTTCAACTAGAACTATATAGCCTCTTCACAGGACCTAGATGGAAAGATAAATATTGTAGTCTGACTTAAATAATGTGCTCTCTGAAAGCCCCATCTCTTTGGAGCACTTAGAGTAACTCTATTGTCCAATTAATCCCCCAAACCAGCAGGTTCTCTAGGTGAAAAACTTATGGACATTTAACCTACTGCAGAGAATTTTACAAACCAGGAAAAAAATGTGAGCAGGATTCTTTCTCAGTCTCTCTCTTTCCTTCTCTCTCTCTGTACCCTCCCAACACATACACAGTCACAAACACATACACACACATGCACACACACTCATTCAGAAAATTTTGCTATTCCAAAAAGTATATAACATAAGAAACTACACTTTGGAACAGAGATGCTTAAGCTGTTAAAGTTTATACTAGGACCAGCCTTTAAGCATAAAAAAAAATGTACTTCAGAAAGAAAATAAAGATTTGAACCCATTTGATTTCTGTCATATGAATAGAAACAACATAGTAACAGTAGACTTGTGAAAATTGATAAGGTATAGTAGAAATATCAGAATTCAGTACATAAGATATTAATGATGTCTTAAATTGCACCTTTGTCAATCTCAATAAATTGTTTGCTTTTAAAGTTTAGAATCAAAATTCAAATGGAGAATTATACAGAAAACAAGACAACTTTAAAGCTAAGAAACTGCTAGTTTATAGGCACACTTGGGTAGCTTAATTGATTAAGCCTCTGCCTTCAGTTCAGGTCATGATCCCAGGGTCCTGGGATTGAGTCCTGTATTGGGCTCCCAGAGCCCTCTTCTTCCTCTGCCTCCACTGCTCCCCCACTTGTGCTCTCTCCCTCTGTCAAATAAATAAATAAAATCTTAAAAATAAACAAGAAACAGCTACGTATAAGTGCATAATGAGTTAAACAATTGTTATTAAAAGTAGAGATTTTAAAAAAGACTCAGAATGACTAAATATAACATTCTTGAAAACTTTACATTTTCCTCAATTTCAAGCAGGTGAAAAGGAATTTGACACTCAT